>NW_028250589.1:0-53461 GCF_964263255.1 Lissotriton vulgaris | reverse complement strand
TTGAAACATTGAAAGAACCTATTTGAACCAGTTGTTGTTGAATGGTTGCACAGATTGATGCTGTGGTAGCGCATAGTGATGTTGGGGTGCCCTTGAGTAATGTTGTGGTGCCCTTGAGTGATGCTGTGGTGGTGCTGAGTGATGCTGTGGTGGTGCTGAGTGATGCTGTGGTGATGCGATAGATAGAGTGAGTGCGATAGATAGATATTGGGAGGGCGCTAGATAGATATAGGGAGGGCGCTAGATAGATATAGGGAGGGTGATGGATTGAGGGAGGGTGATGGATAGAGGGAGGGTGATGGATAGAGGGAGGGTGATGGATAGAGGGAGGGTGATGGATAGAGGGAGGGTGATGGATAGAGGGAGGGTGATGGATAGATAAACAAATAGACTGAGGGCGATCAATAGATACAGTGATGGCGATAGAGTGAGTGCGATAGATAGACAGATTGATAGAGTGAGGGTGATAGATTGATAGAGTGAGGGTGATAGATTGATAGAGTGAGGGTGATAGATTGATAGAGTGAGGGTGATAGATAGATAGAGTGAGGGTGATAGATAGATAGAGTGAGGGTGATAGATAGATAGAGTGAGGGTGATAGAGGACGATAGATAGAGTGAGGGCAATAGAGTGAGGGCAATAGATAGAGTGATAGAGTGAGGGTGATAGAATGATAGAGTGAGGGCGATAGATAGATAGAGTGAGGGTGATAGATAGATAGAGTGAGGGTGATAGATAGATAGAGTGAGGGTGATAGAGGACGATAGATAGAGTGAGGGCAATAGAGTGAGGGCAATAGATAGAGTGATAGAGTGAGGGCAATAGATAGAGTGATAGAGTGAGGGTGATAGAATGATAGAGTGAGGGCGATAGATAGATAGAGTGAGGGCGATAGATAGATAGAGTGAGGGCGATAGATAGAGTGAGGGCGATAGATAGAGTGAGGGCGATAGATAGAGTGAGGGCGATAGATAGAGTGAGGGCGATAGATAGAGTGAGGGCGATAGATAGAGTGAGGGCGATAGATAGAGTGAGGGCGATAGATAGAGTGAGGGCGATAGATAGAGTGAGGGCGATAGATAGAGTGAGGGCGATAGATAGAGTGAGGGCGATAGATAGAGTGAGGGCGATAGATAGAGTGAGGGCGATAGATAGAGTGAGGGCGATAGATAGAGTGAGGGCGATAGAGTGAGGGCGATAGATAGAGTGAGGGCGATAGATAGAGTGAGGGCGATAGATAGAGTGAGGGCGATAGATAGAGTGATGGCGTTAGATGTATAGATAGATAGAGTGAGGGCGTTAGAGTGAGGGCGTTAGAGTGAGGGCGTTAGAGTGAGGGCGTTAGATAGAGTGAGGGCGATAGATAGAGTGAGGGCGATCGATAGATAGATAGATAGAGTGAGGGCGATCGATAGATAGATAGATAGAGTGAGGGCGATCGATAGAGTGAGGGCGATCGATAGATAGATAGATAGAGTGAGGGCGATCGATAGATAGATAGATAGATAGATAGAGTGAGGGCGATATATAGAGTGAGGGCGATAGATAGAGTGAGGGCGATAGATAGAGTGAGGGCGATAGATAGAGTGAGGGCGATAGATAGAGTGAGGGCGATAGATAGAGTGAGGGCGATAGATAGAGTGAGGGCGATAGATAGAGTGAGGGCGATAGATAGAGTGAGGGCGATAGATAGAGTGAGGGCGATAGATAGAGTGGGGGCGATAGATAGAGTGATGGCGTTAGATGTATAGATAGATAGAGTGAGGGCGTTAGAGTGAGGGCGTTAGAGTGAGGGCGATAGATAGAGTGAGGGCGATAGATAGATAGAGTGAGGGCGATAGATAGATAGAGTGAGGGCGATAGATAGATAGAGTGAGGGCGATAGATAGATAGAGTGAGGGCGATAGATAGAGTGAGGGCGATAGATAGAGTGAGGGCGATAGATAGAGTGAGGGCGATAGATAGAGTGAGGGCGATAGATAGATAGAGTGAGGGCGATAGATAGATAGAGTGAGGGCGATAGATAGATAGAGTGAGGGCGATAGATAGAGTGAGGGCGATAGAGTGAGGGCGATAGAGTGAGGGCGATAGAGTGAGGGCGATCGATAGATAGATAGATAGAGTGAGGGCGATCGATAGAGTGAGGGCGATCGATAGATAGATAGATAGAGTGAGGGCGATCGATAGAGTGAGGGCGATCGATAGATAGATAGATAGATAGATAGATAGAGTGAGGGCGATAGAGTGAGGGCGATAGAGTGAGGGCGATAGATAGAGTGAGGGCGATAGATAGATAGAGTGAGGGCGATAGATAGATAGAGTGAGGGCGATAGATAGATAGAGTGAGGGCGATAGATAGATAGAGTGAGGGCGATAGATAGAGTGAGGGCGATAGATAGATAGAGTGAGGGCGATAGATAGATAGAGTGAGGGCGATAGATAGATAGAGTGAGGGCGATAGATAGAGTGAGGGCGATAGATAGATAGAGTGAGGGCGATAGATAGATAGAGTGAGGGCGATACATAGATAGAGTGAGGGCGATACATAGATAGAGTGAGGGCGATAGATAGATAGAGTGAGGGCGATAGATAGAGTGAGGGCGATAGATAGAGTGAGGGCGATAGATAGAGTGAGGGCGATAGATAGAGTGAGGGCGATAGATAGAGTGAGGGCGATAGATAGAGTGAGGGCGATAGATAGAGTGAGGGCGATAGATAGATAGAGTGAGGCCGATAGATAGATAGAGTGAGGCCGATAGATAGAGTGAGGCCGATAGATAGAGTGAGGGCGATAGATAGAGTGAGGGCGATAGATAGAGTGAGGGCGATAGATAGATAGAGTGAGGGCGATAGATAGATAGAGTGAGGGCGATAGATAGATAGAGTGAGGGCGATAGATAGATAGAGTGAGGGCGATAGATAGATAGAGTGAGGGCGATAGATAGATAGAGTGAGGGCGATAGATAGAGTGAGGGCGATAGATAGAGTGAGGGCGATAGATAGAGTGAGGGCGATAGATAGAGTGAGGGCGATAGATAGAGTGAGGGCGATAGATAGAGTGAGGGCGATAGATAGAGTGATGGCGTTAGATAGAGTGATGGCGTTAGATGTATAGATAGATAGAGTGAGGGCGTTAGAGTGAGGGCGTTAGAGTGAGGGCGATAGATTGAGGGCGATAGAGTGAGGGCGATAGAGTGAGGGCGATAGAGTGAGGGCGATAGATAGAGTGAGGGCGATAGATAGAGTGAGGGCGATAGATAGAGTGAGGGCGATAGATAGATAGAGTGAGGGCATTAGATAGAGTGAGGGCGATAGATAGATAGAGTGAGGGCGATAGATAGATAGAGTGAGGGCGATAGATAGATAGAGTGAGGGCGATAGATAGATAGAGTGGGGGCGATAGATAGAGTGATGGCGTTAGATGTATAGATAGATAGAGTGAGGGCGTTAGAGTGAGGGCGTTAGAGTGAGGGCGTTAGAGTGAGGGCGTTAGAGTGAGGGTGATAGATTGATAGAGTGAGGGTGATAAAATGATAGAGTGAGGGCGATAGATAGAGTGAGGGCGTTAGATAGAGTGAGGGCGTTAGATAGAGTGAGGGCGTTAGATAGAGTGAGGGCGTTAGATAGAGTGAGGGCGTTAGATAGAGTGAGGGCGTTAGATAGAGTGAGGGCGTTAGATAGAGTGAGGGCGTTAGATAGAGTGAGGGCGATAGATAGAGTGAGGCCGATAGATAGAGTGAGGCCGATAGATAGAGTGAGGCCGATAGATAGAGTGAGGCCGATAGATAGAGTGAGGCCGATAGATAGAGTGAGGCCGATAGATAGAGTGAGGCCGATAGATAGAGTGAGGCCGATAGATAGAGTGAGGCCGATAGATAGAGTGAGGGCGATAGATAGAGTGAGGGCGATAGATAGAGTGAGGGCGATAGATAGAGTGAGGGCGATAGATAGATAGAGTGAGGGCGATAGATAGATAGATTGAGGCCGATAGATAGAGTGAGGCCGATAGATAGAGTGAGGCCGATAGATAGAGTGAGGGCGATAGATAGAGTGAGGGCGATAGATAGAGTGAGGGCGATAGATAGATAGAGTGAGGGCGATAGATAGATAGAGTGAGGGCGATAGATAGATAGAGTGAGGGCGATAGATAGATAGAGTGAGGGCGATAGATAGATAGAGTGAGGGCGATAGATAGATAGAGTGAGGGCGATAGATAGAGTGAGGGCGATAGATAGAGTGATGGCGTTAGATGTATAGATAGATAGAGTGAGGGCGTTAGAGTGAGGGCGATAGATTGAGGGCGATAGAGTGAGGGCGATAGATAGAGTGAGGGCGATAGATAGAGTGAGGGCGATAGATAGAGTGAGGGCGATAGATAGATAGAGTGAGGGCGATAGATAGATAGAGTGAGGGCGATAGATAGATAGAGTGAGGGCGATAGATAGATAGAGTGAGGGCGATAGATAGATAGAGTGAGGGCGATACATAGATAGAGTGAGGGCGATACATAGATAGAGTGAGGGCGATACATAGATAGAGTGAGGGCGATACATAGATAGAGTGAGGGCGATACATAGATAGAGTGAGGGCGATACATAGATAGAGTGAGGGCGATACATAGATAGAGTGAGGGCGATACATAGATAGAGTGAGGGCGATACATAGATAGAGTGAGGGCGATACATAGATAGAGTGAGGGCGATAGATAGAGTGAGGGCGATAGATAGAGTGAGGGCGATAGATAGAGTGAGGGCGATAGATAGAGTGAGGGCGATAGATAGAGTGAGGGCGATAGATAGAGTGAGGGCGATAGATAGAGTGAGGGCGATAGATAGAGTGAGGGCGATAGATAGAGTGAGGGCGATAGATAGATAGAGTGAGGGCGATAGATAGATAGAGTGAGGGCGATAGATAGATAGAGTGAGGGCGATAGATAGATAGAGTGAGGGCGATAGATAGATAGAGTGAGGGCGATAGATAGAGTGAGGGCGATAGATAGAGTGAGGGCGATAGATAGAGTGAGGGCGATAGATAGATAGAGTGAGGGCGATAGATAGAGTGAGGGCGATAGATAGATAGAGTGAGGGCGATAGACAGATAGAGTGGGGGCGATAGATAGAGTGAGGCCGATAGATAGAGTGAGGCCGATAGATAGAGTGAGGCCGATAGATAGAGTGAGGCCGATAGATAGAGTGAGGGCGATAGATAGAGTGAGGCCGATAGATAGAGTGAGGGCGATAGATAGAGTGAGGGCGATAGATAGAGTGAGGGCGATAGATAGAGTGAGGGCGATAGATAGAGTGAGGACGATAGATAGAGTGAGGGCGATAGATAGAGTGAGGGCGATAGATAGAGTGAGGGCGATAGATAGATAGAGTGAGGGCGATAGATAGATAGAGTGAGGGCGATAGATAGAGTGAGGGCGATAGATAGAGTGAGGGCGATAGATAGATAGAGTGAGGGCGATAGATAGATAGAGTGAGGGCGATAGATAGATAGAGTGAGGGCGATAGATAGATAGAGTGAGGGCGATAGATAGATAGAGTGAGGGCGATAGATAGATAGAGTGAGGGCGATAGATAGATAGAGTGAGGGCGATAGATAGAGTGAGGGCGATAGATAGAGTGAGGGCGATAGATAGAGTGAGGGCGATAGATAGAGTGAGGGCGATAGATAGATAGAGTGAGGGCATTAGATAGAGTGAGGGCGATAGATAGATAGAGTGAGGGCGATAGATAGATAGAGTGAGGGCATTAGATAGAGTGAGGGCGATAGATAGATAGAGTGAGGGCGATAGACAGATAGAGTGGGGGCGATAGATAGAGTGATGGCGTTAGATGTATAGATAGATAGAGTGAGGGCGTTAGAGTGAGGGCGTTAGAGTGAGGGCGTTAGAGTGAGGGCGTTAGAGTGAGGGTGATAGATTGATAGAGTGAGGGTGATAGAATGATAGAGTGAGGGCGATAGATAGATAGCGTGAGGGCGTTAGATAGAGTGAGGGCGTTAGATAGAGTGAGGGCGTTAGATAGAGTGAGGGCGTTAGATAGAGTGAGGCCGATAGATAGAGTGAGGCCGATAGATAGAGTGAGGCCGATAGATAGAGTGAGGGCGATAGATAGAGTGAGGGCGATAGATAGAGTGAGGGCGATAGATAGATAGAGTGAGGGCGATAGATAGATAGAGTGAGGGCGATAGATAGATAGAGTGAGGGCGATAGATAGAGTGAGGGCGATAGATAGAGTGAGGGCGATAGATAGAGTGAGGGCGATAGATAGAGTGAGGGCGATAGATAGAGTGAGGGCGATAGATAGAGTGAGGGCGATAGATAGAGTGAGGGCGATAGATAGAGTGAGGGCGATAGATAGAGTGGGGGCGATAGATAGAGTGGGGGCGATAGATAGAGTGGGGGCGATAGATAGAGTGATGGCGTTAGATGTATAGATAGATAGAGTGAGGGCGTTAGAGTGAGGGCGTTAGAGTGAGGGCGATAGATTGAGGGCGATAGATAGAGTGAGGGCGATAGATAGAGTGAGGGCGATAGATAGAGTGAGGGCGATAGATAGATAGAGTGAGGGCGATAGATAGATAGAGTGAGGGCGATAGATAGATAGAGTGAGGGCGATAGATAGATAGAGTGAGGGCGATAGATAGAGTGAGGGCGATAGATAGAGTGAGGGCGATAGATAGAGTGAGGGCGATAGATAGAGTGAGGGCGATAGATAGAGTGGGGGCGATAGATAGAGTGAGGGCGATAGATAGAGTGAGGGCGATAGATAGTGTGAGGGCGATAGATAGATAGAGTGAGGGCGATAGATAGATAGAGTGAGGGCGATAGATAGATAGAGTGAGGGCGATAGATAGAGTGAGGGCGATAGATAGATAGAGTGAGGGCGATAGATAGATAGAGTGAGGGCGATACATAGATAGAGTGAGGGCGATAGATAGATAGAGTGAGGGCGATAGATAGATAGAGTGAGGGCGATACATAGATAGAGTGAGGGCGATACATAGATAGAGTGAGGGCGATAGATAGATAGCGTGAGGGCGTTAGATAGAGTGAGGGCGTTAGATAGAGTGAGGGCGTTAGATAGAGTGAGGGCGTTAGATAGAGTGAGGGCGTTAGATAGAGTGAGGGCGTTAGATAGAGTGAGGGCGTTAGATAGAGTGAGGGCGTTAGATAGAGTGAGGCCGATAGATAGAGTGAGGCCGATAGATAGAGTGAGGCCGATAGATAGAGTGAGGCCGATAGATAGAGTGAGGGCGATAGATAGAGTGAGGGCGATAGATAGAGTGAGGGCGATAGATAGAGTGAGGGCGATAGATAGAGTGAGGGCGATAGATAGATAGAGTGAGGGCATTAGATAGAGTGAGGGCGATAGATAGATAGAGTGAGGGCGATAGATAGATAGAGTGAGGGCGATAGATAGATAGAGTGAGGGCGATAGATAGATAGAGTGAGGGCGATAGATAGATAGAGTGAGGGCGATAGATAGAGTGAGGGCGATAGATAGATAGAGTGAGGGCGATAGATAGATAGAGTGAGGGCGATACATAGATAGAGTGAGGGCGATAGATAGATAGAGTGAGGGCGATAGATAGATAGAGTGAGGGCGATACATAGATAGAGTGAGGGCGATACATAGATAGAGTGAGGGCGATAGATAGATAGCGTGAGGGCGTTAGATAGAGTGAGGGCGTTAGATAGAGTGAGGGCGTTAGATAGAGTGAGGGCGTTAGATAGAGTGAGGGCGTTAGATAGAGTGAGGGCGTTAGATAGAGTGAGGGCGTTAGATAGAGTGAGGGCGATAGATAGAGTGAGGGCGATAGATAGATAGAGTGAGGGCGATAGATAGATAGAGTGAGGGCATTAGATAGAGTGAGGGCGATAGATAGATAGAGTGAGGGCATTAGATAGAGTGAGGGCGATAGATAGATAGAGTGAGGGCGATAGATAGATAGAGTGAGGGCGATAGATAGATAGAGTGGGGGCGATAGATAGAGTGATGGCGTTAGATGTATAGATAGATAGAGTGAGGGCGTTAGAGTGAGGGCGTTAGAGTGAGGGCGTTAGAGTGAGGGTGATAGATTGATAGAGTGAGGGTGATAGAATGATAGAGTGAGGGCGATAGATAGATAGCGTGAGGGCGTTAGATAGAGTGAGGGCGTTAGATAGAGTGAGGGCGTTAGATAGAGTGAGGGCGTTAGATAGAGTGAGGGCGTTAGATAGAGTGAGGCCGATAGATAGAGTGAGGCCGATAGATAGAGTGAGGCCGATAGATAGAGTGAGGCCGATAGATAGAGTGAGGCCGATAGATAGAGTGAGGCCGATAGATAGAGTGAGGCCGATAGATAGAGTGAGGCCGATAGATAGAGTGAGGCCGATAGATAGAGTGAGGGCGATAGATAGAGTGAGGGCGATAGATAGAGTGAGGGCGATAGATAGAGTGAGGGCGATAGATAGAGTGAGGGCGATAGATAGAGTGAGGGCGATAGATAGAGTGAGGGCGATAGATAGAGTGAGGGCGATAGATAGAGTGAGGGCGATAGATAGAGTGAGGGCGATAGATAGAGTGAGGGCGATAGATAGAGTGAGGGCGATAGATAGATAGAGTGAGGGCGATAGATAGATAGAGTGAGGGCGATAGATAGAGTGAGGGCGATAGATAGATAGAGTGAGGGCGATAGATAGATAGAGTGAGGGCGATAGATAGATAGAGTGAGGGCGATACATAGATAGAGTGAGGGCGATACATAGATAGAGTGAGGGCGATACATAGATAGAGTGAGGGCGATACATAGATAGAGTGAGGGCGATACATAGATAGAGTGAGGGCGATACATAGATAGAGTGAGGGCGATACATAGATAGAGTGAGGGCGATACATAGATAGAGTGAGGGCGATACATAGATAGAGTGAGGGCGATACATAGATAGAGTGAGGGCGATACATAGATAGAGTGAGGGCGATAGATAGAGTGAGGGCGATAGATAGAGTGAGGGCGATAGATAGAGTGAGGGCGATAGATAGAGTGAGGGCGATAGATAGAGTGAGGGCGATAGATAGAGTGAGGGCGATAGATAGAGTGAGGGCGATAGATAGAGTGAGGGCGATAGATAGAGTGAGGGCGATAGATAGAGTGAGGGCGATAGATAGATAGAGTGAGGGCGATAGATAGATAGAGTGAGGGCATTAGATAGAGTGAGGGCGATAGATAGATAGAGTGAGGGCGATAGACAGATAGAGTGGGGGCGATAGATAGAGTGATGGCGTTAGATGTATAGATAGATAGAGTGAGGGCGTTAGAGTGAGGGCGTTAGAGTGAGGGCGTTAGAGTGAGGGCGTTAGAGTGAGGGTGATAGATTGATAGAGTGAGGGTGATAGAATGATAGAGTGAGGGCGATAGATAGATAGCGTGAGGGCGTTAGATAGAGTGAGGGCGTTAGATAGAGTGAGGGCGTTAGATAGAGTGAGGGCGTTAGATAGAGTGAGGGCGTTAGATAGAGTGAGGGCGTTAGATAGAGTGAGGGCGTTAGATAGAGTGAGGGCGTTAGATAGAGTGAGGCCGATAGATAGAGTGAGGCCGATAGATAGAGTGAGGCCGATAGATAGAGTGAGGCCGATAGATAGAGTGAGGCCGATAGATAGAGTGAGGGCGATAGATAGAGTGAGGGCGATAGATAGAGTGAGGGCGATAGATAGAGTGAGGGCGATAGATAGAGTGAGGGCGATAGATAGAGTGAGGGCGATAGATAGAGTGAGGGCGATAGATAGAGTGAGGGCGATAGATAGAGTGAGGGCGATAGATAGATAGAGTGAGGGCGATAGATAGATAGAGTGAGGGCGATAGATAGATAGAGTGAGGGCGATAGATAGAGTGAGGGCGATAGATAGAGTGAGGGCGATAGATAGAGTGAGGGCGATAGATAGAGTGAGGGCGATAGATAGAGTGAGGGCGATAGATAGAGTGGGGGCGATAGATAGAGTGAGGGCGATAGATAGAGTGAGGGCGATAGATAGAGTGAGGGCGATAGATAGAGTGAGGGCGATAGATAGAGTGAGGGCGATAGATAGAGTGAGGGCGATAGATAGAGTGAGGGCGATAGATAGAGTGAGGGCGATAGATAGAGTGAGGGCGATAGATAGAGTGAGGGCGATAGATAGATAGAGTGAGGGCGATAGATAGATAGAGTGAGGGCGATAGATAGAGTGAGGGCGATAGATAGAGTGAGGGCGATAGATAGAGTGAGGGCGATAGATAGAGTGAGGGCGATAGATAGAGTGAGGGCGATAGATAGATAGAGTGAGGGCATTAGATAGAGTGAGGGCGATAGATAGATAGAGTGAGGGCGATAGATAGATAGAGTGAGGGCGATAGACAGATAGAGTGGGGGCGATAGATGTATAGATAGATAGAGTGAGGGCGTTAGAGTGAGGGCGTTAGAGTGAGGGCGTTAGAGTGAGGGCGTTAGAGTGAGGGCGTTAGAGTGAGGGCGTTAGAGTGAGGGCGTTAGAGTGAGGGCGTTAGAGTGAGGGTGATAGATTGATAGAGTGAGGGTGATAGAATGATAGAGTGAGGGCGATAGATAGATAGCGTGAGGGCGTTAGATAGAGTGAGGGCGATAGATAGAGTGAGGGCGATAGATAGATAGAGTGAGGGCATTAGATAGAGTGAGGGCGATAGATAGATAGAGTGAGGGCGATAGATAGATAGAGTGAGGGCGATAGATAGATAGAGTGAGGGCGATAGATAGATAGAGTGAGGGCGATAGATAGATAGAGTGAGGGCGATAGATAGAGTGAGGGCGATAGATAGATAGAGTGAGGGCGATAGATAGATAGAGTGAGGGCGATAGATAGATAGAGTGAGGGCGATAGATAGAGTGAGGGCGATAGATAGAGTGAGGGCGATAGATAGAGTGAGGGCGATAGATAGAGTGAGGGCGATAGATAAATAGATAGATAGCGTGAGGGCGATAGATAGATAGAGTGAGGGCAATAAATCAAGTGAGGGCGATAGATAGATAGAGTGAGGGCAATAAATCAAGTGAGGGCGATAGATAGATAGAGTGAGGGCAATAGATAGATAGATAGAGTGAGGGCAATAGATAGAGTGAGGGTGATAGATAGATAGAGTGAGGGTGATAGATAGAGTGAGGGCAATAGATAGAGTGAGGGTGATAGATTGATAGAGTGAGGGTGATAGATTGATAGAGTGAGGGCGATACATAGATAGAGTGAGGGCGATACATAGATAGAGTGAGGGCGATAGATAGATAGCGTGAGGGCGTTAGATAGAGTGAGGGCGTTAGATAGAGTGAGGGCGTTAGATAGAGTGAGGGCGTTAGATAGAGTGAGGGCGTTAGATAGAGTGAGGGCGTTAGATAGAGTGAGGGCGATAGATAGAGTGAGGGCGATAGATAGATAGAGTGAGGGCGATAGATAGATAGAGTGAGGGCATTAGATAGAGTGAGGGCGATAGATAGATAGAGTGAGGGCATTAGATAGAGTGAGGGCGATAGATAGATAGAGTGAGGGCGATAGATAGATAGAGTGAGGGCGATAGATAGATAGAGTGAGGGCGATAGATAGATAGAGTGGGGGCGATAGATAGAGTGATGGCGTTAGATGTATAGATAGATAGAGTGAGGGCGTTAGAGTGAGGGCGTTAGAGTGAGGGTGATAGATTGATAGAGTGAGGGTGATAGAATGATAGAGTGAGGGCGATAGATAGATAGCGTGAGGGCGTTAGATAGAGTGAGGGCGTTAGATAGAGTGAGGGCGTTAGATAGAGTGAGGGCGTTAGATAGAGTGAGGGCGTTAGATAGAGTGAGGGCGTTAGATAGAGTGAGGGCGATAGATAGAGTGAGGGCGATAGATAGAGTGAGGCCGATAGATAGAGTGAGGCCGATAGATAGAGTGAGGCCGATAGATAGAGTGAGGCCGATAGATAGAGTGAGGCCGATAGATAGAGTGAGGCCGATAGATAGAGTGAGGCCGATAGATAGAGTGAGGGCGATAGATAGAGTGAGGGCGATAGATAGAGTGAGGGCGATAGATAGAGTGAGGGCGATAGATAGATAGAGTGAGGGCGATAGATAGATAGAGTGAGGGCGATAGATAGATAGAGTGAGGGCGATAGATAGATAGAGTGAGGGCGATAGATAGATAGAGTGAGGGCGATACATAGATAGAGTGAGGGCGATACATAGATAGAGTGAGGGCGATACATAGATAGAGTGAGGGCGATACATAGATAGAGTGAGGGCGATACATAGATAGAGTGAGGGCGATACATAGATAGAGTGAGGGCGATACATAGATAGAGTGAGGGCGATACATAGATAGAGTGAGGGCGATACATAGATAGAGTGAGGGCGATACATAGATAGAGTGAGGGCGATACATAGATAGAGTGAGGGCGATACATAGATAGAGTGAGGGCGATACATAGATAGAGTGAGGGCGATAGATAGAGTGAGGGCGATAGATAGAGTGAGGGCGATAGATAGAGTGAGGGCGATAGATAGAGTGAGGGCGATAGATAGAGTGAGGGCGATAGATAGAGTGAGGGCGATAGATAGAGTGAGGGCGATAGATAGAGTGAGGGCGATAGATAGAGTGAGGGCGATAGATAGAGTGAGGGCGATAGATAGATAGAGTGAGGGCGATAGATAGATAGAGTGAGGGCGATAGATAGATAGAGTGAGGGCGATAGATAGATAGAGTGAGGGCGATAGATAGAGTGAGGGCGATAGATAGAGTGAGGGCGATAGATAGAGTGAGGGCGATAGATAGAGTGAGGGCGATAGATAGAGTGAGGGCGATAGATAGAGTGAGGGCGATAGATAGATAGAGTGAGGGCGATAGATAGATAGAGTGAGGGCATTAGATAGAGTGAGGGCGATAGATAGATAGAGTGAGGGCGATAGACAGATAGAGTGGGGGCGATAGATAGAGTGATGGCGTTAGATGTATAGATAGATAGAGTGAGGGCGTTAGAGTGAGGGCGTTAGAGTGAGGGCGTTAGAGTGAGGGTGATAGATTGATAGAGTGAGGGTGATAGAATGATAGAGTGAGGGCGATAGATAGATAGCGTGAGGGCGTTAGATAGAGTGAGGGCGTTAGATAGAGTGAGGGCGTTAGATAGAGTGAGGGCGTTAGATAGAGTGAGGGCGTTAGATAGAGTGAGGGCCGATAGATAGAGTGAGGCCGATAGATAGAGTGAGGCCGATAGATAGAGTGAGGCCGATAGATAGAGTGAGGCCGATAGATAGAGTGAGGCCGATAGATAGAGTGAGGCCGATAGATAGAGTGAGGGCGATAGATAGAGTGAGGGCGATAGATAGAGTGAGGGCGATAGATAGAGTGAGGGCGATAGATAGAGTGAGGGCGATAGATAGAGTGAGGGCGATAGATAGAGTGAGGGCGATAGATAGAGTGAGGGCGATAGATAGAGTGAGGGCGATAGATAGATAGAGTGAGGGCGATAGATAGATAGAGTGAGGGCGATAGATAGATAGAGTGAGGGCGATAGATAGATAGAGTGAGGGCGATAGATAGATAGAGTGAGGGCGATAGATAGATAGAGTGAGGGCGATAGATAGAGTGAGGGCGATAGATAGAGTGAGGGCGATAGATAGAGTGAGGGCGATAGATAGAGTGAGGGCGATAGATAGAGTGGGGGCGATAGATAGAGTGAGGGCGATAGATAGAGTGGGGGCGATAGATAGAGTGGGGGCGATAGATAGAGTGGGGGCGATAGATAGAGTGATGGCGTTAGATGTATAGATAGTTAGAGTGAGGGCGTTAGAGTGAGGGCGTTAGAGTGAGGGCGTTAGAGTGAGGGCGTTAGAGTGAGGGCGTTAGAGTGAGGGCGTTAGAGTGAGGGCGTTAGAGTGAGGGCGATAGATTGAGGGCGATAGAGTGAGGGCGATAGATAGATAGAGTGAGGGCGATAGATAGATAGAGTGAGGGCGATACATAGATAGAGTGAGGGCGATAGATAGATAGAGTGAGGGCGATACATAGATAGAGTGAGGGCGATACATAGATAGAGTGAGGGCGATACATAGATAGAGTGAGGGCGATACATAGATAGAGTGAGGGCGATACATAGATAGAGTGAGGGCGATACATAGATAGAGTGAGGGCGATACATAGATAGAGTGAGGGCGATACATAGATAGAGTGAGGGCGATACATAGATAGAGTGAGGGCGATAGATAGAGTGAGGGCGATAGATAGAGTGAGGGCGATAGATAGAGTGAGGGCGATAGATAGAGTGAGGGCGATAGATAGAGTGAGGGCGATAGATAGAGTGAGGGCGATAGATAGAGTGAGGGCGATAGATAGAGTGAGGGCGATAGATAGAGTGAGGGCGATAGATAGAGTGAGGGCGATAGATAGAGTGAGGGCGATAGATAGAGTGAGGGCGATAGATAGATAGAGTGAGGGCGATAGATAGATAGAGTGAGGGCGATAGATAGATAGAGTGAGGGCGATAGATAGAGTGAGGGCGATAGATAGAGTGAGGGCGATAGATAGAGTGAGGGCGATAGATAGAGTGAGGGCGATAGATAGAGTGAGGGCGATAGATAGAGTGAGGGCGATAGATAGAGTGAGGGCGATAGATAGAGTGAGGGCGATAGATAGAGTGAGGGCGATAGATAGAGTGAGGGCGATAGATAGAGTGAGGGCGATAGATAGATAGAGTGAGGGCGATAGATAGATAGAGTGAGGGCATTAGATAGAGTGAGGGCGATAGATAGATAGAGTGAGGGCGATAGATAGAGTGATGGCGTTAGATGTATAGATAGATAGAGTGAGGGCGTTAGAGTGAGGGCGTTAGAGTGAGGGCGTTAGAGTGAGGGTGATAGATTGATAGAGTGAGGGTGATAGAATGATAGAGTGAGGGCGATAGATAGATAGCGTGAGGGCGTTAGAGTGAGGGCGATAGATAGAGTGAGGGCGATAGATAGAGTGAGGGCGATAGATAGAGTGAGGGCGATAGATAGATAGAGTGAGGGCGATAGATAGATAGAGTGAGGGCGATAGATAGATAGAGTGAGGGCGATAGATAGATAGAGTGAGGGCGATAGACAGATAGAGTGGGGGCGATAGATGTATAGATAGATAGAGTGAGGGCGTTAGAGTGAGGGCGTTAGAGTGAGGGCGTTAGAGTGAGGGCGTTAGAGTGAGGGCGTTAGAGTGAGGGCGTTAGAGTGAGGGTGATAGATTGATAGAGTGAGGGTGATAGATTGATAGAGTGAGGGTGATAGAATGATAGAGTGAGGGCGATAGATAGATAGCGTGAGGGCGTTAGATAGAGTGAGGGCGTTAGATAGAGTGAGGGCGTTAGATAGAGTGAGGGCGTTAGATAGAGTGAGGGCGTTAGATAGAGTGAGGGCGTTAGATAGAGTGAGGGCGTTAGATAGAGTGAGGCCGATAGATAGAGTGAGGCCGATAGATAGAGTGAGGCCGATAGATAGAGTGAGGCCGATAGATAGAGTGAGGCCGATAGATAGAGTGAGGCCGATAGATAGAGTGAGGCCGATAGATAGAGTGAGGGCGATAGATAGAGTGAGGGCGATAGATAGAGTGAGGGCGATAGATAGATAGAGTGAGGGCGATAGATAGATAGAGTGAGGGCATTAGATAGAGTGAGGGCGATAGATAGATAGAGTGAGGGCGATAGATAGATAGAGTGAGGGCGATAGATAGATAGAGTGAGGGCAATAGATAGATAGAGTGAGGGCATTAGATAGAGTGAGGGCATTAGATAGAGTGAGGGCGATAGATAGAGTGAGGGCGATAGATAGAGTGAGGGCGATAGATGTATAGATAGATAGAGTGAGGGCGTTAGAGTGAGGGCGTTAGAGTGAGGGCGTTAGAGTGAGGGCGTTAGAGTGAGGGCGTTAGAGTGAGGGCGTTAGAGTGAGGGCGTTAGAGTGAGGGCGTTAGAGTGAGGGCGTTAGAGTGAGGGCGTTAGAGTGAGGGCGTTAGAGTGAGGGCGTTAGAGTGAGGGCGATAGATAGAGTGAGGGCGATAGATAGAGTGAGGGCGATAGATAGAGTGAGGGCGATAGATAGAGTGAGGGCGATAGATAGAGTGAGGGCGATAGATAGAGTGAGGGCGAAAGATAGAGTGAGGGCGATAGATAGAGTGAGGGCGATCGATAGATAGATAGATAGAGTGAGGGCGATAGATAGATAGAGTGAGGGCGATAGATAGATAGAGTGAGGGCGATAGATAGATAGAGTGAGGGCGATAGATAGATAGAGTGAGGGCGATAGATAGATAGAGTGAGGGCGATACATAGATAGAGTGAGGGCGATACATAGATAGAGTGAGGGCGATACATAGATAGAGTGAGGGCGATACATAGATAGAGTGAGGGCGATACATAGATAGAGTGAGGGCGATAGATAGAGTGAGGGCGATAGATAGAGTGAGGGCGATAGATAGAGTGAGGGCGATAGATAGAGTGAGGGCGATAGATAGAGTGAGGGCGATAGATAGAGTGAGGGCGATAGATAGAGTGAGGGCGATAGATAGATAGAGTGAGGGCGATAGATAGATAGAGTGAGGGCGATAGATAGAGTGAGGGCGATAGATAGATAGAGTGAGGGCGATAGATAGATAGAGTGAGGGCGATAGATAGATAGAGTGAGGGCGATAGATAGATAGAGTGAGGGCGATAGATAGATAGAGTGAGGGCGATAGATAGATAGAGTGAGGGCGATAGATAGATAGAGTGAGGGCAATAGATAGAGTGAGGGTGATAGATTGATAGAGTGAGGGCGATACATAGATAGAGTGAGGGCGATACATAGATAGAGTGAGGGCGATAGATAGATAGCGTGAGGGCGTTAGATAGAGTGAGGGCGTTAGATAGAGTGAGGGCGTTAGATAGAGTGAGGGCGTTAGATAGAGTGAGGGTGTTAGATAGAGTGAGGGCGTTAGATAGAGTGAGGGCGTTAGATAGAGTGAGGGCGTTAGATAGAGTGAGGGCGTTAGATAGAGTGAGGGCGTTAGATAGAGTGAGGGCGATAGATAGAGTGAGGGCGATAGATAGAGTGAGGCCGATAGATAGAGTGAGGCCGATAGATAGAGTGAGGCCGATAGATAGAGTGAGGCCGATAGATAGAGTGAGGCCGATAGATAGAGTGAGGCCGATAGATAGAGTGAGGGCGATAGATAGAGTGAGGGCGATAGATAGAGTGAGGGCGATAGATAGAGTGAGGGCGATAGATAGAGTGAGGGCGATAGATAGAGTGAGGGCATTAGATAGATAGAGTGAGGGCGATAGATAGATAGAGTGAGGGCGATAGATAGATAGAGTGAGGGCGATAGATAGATAGAGTGAGGGCGATAGATAGATAGAGTGAGGGCGATAGATAGATAGAGTGAGGGCGATACATAGATAGAGTGAGGGCGATACATAGATAGAGTGAGGGCGATACATAGATAGAGTGAGGGCGATACATAGATAGAGTGAGGGCGATACATAGATAGAGTGAGGGCGATACATAGATAGAGTGAGGGCGATACATAGATAGAGTGAGGGCGATACATAGATAGAGTGAGGGCGATACATAGATAGAGTGAGGGCGATACATAGATAGAGTGAGGGCGATACATAGATAGAGTGAGGGCGATACATAGATAGAGTGAGGGCGATAGATAGAGTGAGGGCGATAGATAGAGTGAGGGCGATAGATAGAGTGAGGGCGATAGATAGAGTGAGGGCGATAGATAGAGTGAGGGCGATAGATAGAGTGAGGGCGATAGATAGAGTGAGGGCGATAGATAGAGTGAGGGCGATAGATAGAGTGAGGGCGATAGATAGAGTGAGGGCGATAGATAGATAGAGTGAGGGCGATAGATAGATAGAGTGAGGGCGATAGATAGATAGAGTGAGGGCGATAGATAGAGTGAGGGCGATAGATAGAGTGAGGGCGATAGATAGAGTGAGGGCGATAGATAGAGTGAGGGCGATAGATAGAGTGAGGGCGATAGATAGAGTGAGGGCGATAGATAGATAGAGTGAGGGCGATAGATAGATAGAGTGAGGGCATTAGATAGAGTGAGGGCGATAGATAGATAGAGTGAGGGCGATAGACAGATAGAGTGGGGGCGATAGATAGAGTGATGGCGTTAGATGTATAGATAGATAGAGTGAGGGCGTTAGAGTGAGGGCGTTAGAGTGAGGGCGTTAGAGTGAGGGTGATAGATTGATAGAGTGAGGGTGATAGATAGAGTGAGGGCGATAGATAGATAGCGTGAGGGCGTTAGATAGAGTGAGGGCGTTAGATAGAGTGAGGGCGTTAGATAGAGTGAGGGCGTTAGATAGAGTGAGGGCGTTAGATAGAGTGAGGGCGTTAGATAGAGTGAGGCCGATAGATAGAGTGAGGCCGATAGATAGAGTGAGGCCGATAGATAGAGTGAGGCCGATAGATAGAGTGAGGCCGATAGATAGAGTGAGGCCGATAGATAGAGTGAGGCCGATAGATAGAGTGAGGCCGATAGATAGAGTGAGGGCGATAGATAGAGTGAGGGCGATAGATAGAGTGAGGGCGATAGATAGAGTGAGGGCGATAGATAGAGTGAGGGCGATAGATAGAGTGAGGGCGATAGATAGAGTGAGGGCGATAGATAGAGTGAGGGCGATAGATAGATAGAGTGAGGGCGATAGATAGATAGAGTGAGGGCGATAGATAGATAGAGTGAGGGCGATAGATAGATAGAGTGAGGGCGATAGATAGATAGAGTGAGGGCGATAGATAGAGTGAGGGCGATAGATAGAGTGAGGGCGATAGATAGAGTGAGGGCGATAGATAGAGTGAGGGCGATAGATAGAGTGAGGGCGATAGATAGAGTGAGGGCGATAGATAGAGTGGGGGCGATAGATAGAGTGAGGGCGATAGATAGAGTGAGGGCGATAGATAGAGTGGGGGCGATAGATAGAGTGATGGCGTTAGATGTATAGATAGTTAGAGTGAGGGCGTTAGAGTGAGGGCGTTAGAGTGAGGGCGTTAGAGTGAGGGCGTTAGAGTGAGGGCGTTAGAGTGAGGGCGTTAGAGTGAGGGCGTTAGAGTGAGGGCGATAGATTGAGGGCGATAGAGTGAGGGCGATAGATAGAGTGAGGGCGATAGATAGAGTGGGGGCGATAGATAGAGTGGGGGCGATAGATAGAGTGATGGCGTTAGATGTATAGATAGTTAGAGTGAGGGCGTTAGATTGAGGGCGTTAGAGTGAGGGCGTTAGAGTGAGGGCGTTAGAGTGAGGGCGTTAGAGTGAGGGCGTTAGAGTGAGGGCGTTAGAGTGAGGGCGATAGATTGAGGGCGATAGAGTGAGGGCGATAGATAGAGTGAGGGCGATAGATAGATAGAGTGAGGGCGATACATAGATAGAGTGAGGGCGATAGATAGATAGAGTGAGGGCGATACATAGATAGAGTGAGGGCGATAGATAGATAGAGTGAGGGCGATACATAGATAGAGTGAGGGCGATAGATAGATAGAGTGAGGGCGATACATAGATAGAGTGAGGGCGATAGATAGATAGAGTGAGGGCGATACATAGATAGAGTGAGGGCGATACATAGATAGAGTGAGGGCGATACATAGATAGAGTGAGGGCGATACATAGATAGAGTGAGGGCGATACATAGATAGAGTGAGGGCGATACATAGATAGAGTGAGGGCGATACATAGATAGAGTGAGGGCGATACATAGATAGAGTGAGGGCGATAGATAGAGTGAGGGCGATAGATAGAGTGAGGGCGATAGATAGAGTGAGGGCGATAGATAGAGTGAGGGCGATAGATAGAGTGAGGGCGATAGATAGAGTGAGGGCGATAGATAGAGTGAGGGCGATAGATAGAGTGAGGGCGATAGATAGAGTGAGGGCGATAGATAGAGTGAGGGCGATAGAGTGAGGGCGATAGATAGATAGAGTGAGGGCGATAGATAGATAGAGTGAGGGCGATAGATAGATAGAGTGAGGGCGATAGATAGATAGAGTGAGGGCGATAGATAGATAGAGTGAGGGCGATACATAGATAGAGTGAGGGCGATAGATAGATAGAGTGAGGGCGATACATAGATAGAGTGAGGGCGATACATAGATAGAGTGAGGGCGATACATAGATAGAGTGAGGGCGATACATAGATAGAGTGAGGGCGATACATAGATAGAGTGAGGGCGATACATAGATAGAGTGAGGGCGATACATAGATAGAGTGAGGGCGATACATAGATAGAGTGAGGGCGATAGATAGAGTGAGGGCGATAGATAGAGTGAGGGCGATAGATAGAGTGAGGGCGATAGATAGAGTGAGGGCGATAGATAGAGTGAGGGCGATAGATAGAGTGAGGGCGATAGATAGAGTGAGGGCGATAGATAGAGTGAGGGCGATAGATAGAGTGAGGGCGATAGATAGATAGAGTGAGGGCGATAGATAGATAGAGTGAGGGCGATAGATAGAGTGAGGGCGATAGATAGAGTGAGGGCGATAGATAGAGTGAGGGCGATAGATAGAGTGAGGGCGATAGATAGAGTGAGGGCGATAGATAGATAGAGTGAGGGCATTAGATAGAGTGAGGGCGATAGATAGATAGAGTGAGGGCGATAGATAGATAGAGTGAGGGCGATAGACAGATAGAGTGAGGGCGTTAGAGTGAGGGCGTTAGAGTGAGGGCGTTAGAGTGAGGGCGTTAGAGTGAGGGCGTTAGAGTGAGGGTGATAGATTGATAGAGTGAGGGTGATAGATTGATAGAGTGAGGGTGATAGAATGATAGAGTGAGGGCGATAGATAGATAGCGTGAGGGCGTTAGATAGAGTGAGGGCGTTAGATAGAGTGAGGGCGTTAGATAGAGTGAGGGCGTTAGATAGAGTGAGGGCGTTAGATAGAGTGAGGGCGTTAGATAGAGTGAGGGCGTTAGATAGAGTGAGGGCGTTAGATAGAGTGAGGGCGTTAGATAGAGTGAGGCCGTTAGATAGAGTGAGGGCGTTAGATAGAGTGAGGCCGTTAGATAGAGTGAGGGCGTTAGATAGAGTGAGGCCGATAGATAGAGTGAGGCCGATAGATAGAGTGAGGCCGATAGATAGAGTGAGGCCGATAGATAGAGTGAGGGCGATAGATAGAGTGAGGGCGATAGATAGAGTGAGGGCGATAGATAGAGTGAGGGCGATAGATAGATAGAGTGAGGGCATTAGATAGAGTGAGGGCGATAGATAGATAGAGTGAGGGCGATAGATAGATAGAGTGAGGGCGATAGATAGATAGAGTGAGGGCGATAGATAGAGTGAGGGCAATAGATAGATAGAGTGAGGGCATTAGATAGAGTGAGGGCGATAGATAGAGTGAGGGCGATAGATAGATAGAGTGAGGGCGATAGATAGATAGAGTGAGGGCGATAGATAGAGTGAGGGCGATAGATAGAGTGAGGGCGATAGATAGAGTGAGGGCGATAGATAGAGTGGGGGCGATAGATAGAGTGGGGGCGATAGATAGAGTGATGGCGTTAGATGTATAGATAGATAGAGTGAGGGCGTTAGAGTGAGGGCGTTAGAGTGAGGGCGTTAGAGTGAGGGCGTTAGAGTGAGGGCGTTAGAGTGAGGGCGTTAGAGTGAGGGCGTTAGAGTGAGGGCGTTAGAGTGAGGGCGTTAGAGTGAGGGCGTTAGAGTGAGGGCGATAGATAGAGTGAGGGCGATAGATAGAGTGAGGGCGATAGATAGAGTGAGGGCGATAGATAGAGTGAGGGCGATAGATAGAGTGAGGGCGATAGATAGAGTGAGGGCGATAGATAGAGTGAGGGCGATAGATAGAGTGAGGGCGATCGATAGATAGATAGATAGAGTGAGGGCGATAGATAGATAGAGTGAGGGCGATAGATAGATAGAGTGAGGGCGATAGATAGATAGAGTGAGGGCGATAGATAGAGTGAGGGCGATACATAGATAGAGTGAGGGCGATACATAGATAGAGTGAGGGCGATACATAGATAGAGTGAGGGCGATACATAGATAGAGTGAGGGCGATACATAGATAGAGTGAGGGCGATAGATAGAGTGAGGGCGATAGATAGAGTGAGGGCGATAGATAGAGTGAGGGCGATAGATAGAGTGAGGGCGATAGATAGATAGAGTGAGGGCGATAGATAGATAGAGTGAGGGCGATAGATAGATAGAGTGAGGGCGATAGATAGAGTGAGGGCGATAGATAGATAGAGTGAGGGCGATAGATAGATAGAGTGAGGGCGATAGATAGAGTGAGGGCGATAGATAGAGTGAGGGCGATAGATAGAGTGAGGGCGATAGATAAATAGATAGATAGCGTGAGGGCGATAGATAGATAGAGTGAGGGCAATAAATCAAGTGAGGGCGATAGATAGATAGAGTGAGGGCAATAGATAGATAGATAGAGTGAGGGCAATAGATAGAGTGAGGGTGATAGATAGATAGAGTGAGGGTGATAGATAGAGTGAGGGCAATAGATAGAGTGAGGGTGATAGATTGATAGAGTGAGGGTGATAGATTGATAGAGTGAGGGCGATAGATAGATAGAGTGAGGGCGATAGATTGATAGAGTGATGGTGATAGATAGATAGAGTGAGGGCATTAGATAGAGTGAGGGCGATAGATAGATAGAGTGAGGGCGATAGATAGATAGAGTGAGGGCATTAGATAGAGTGAGGGCGATAGATAGATAGAGTGAGGGCGATTGATAGATAGAGTGAGGGCGATAGATAGATAGAGTGAGGGCGATAGATAGATAGAGTGAGGGCGATAGATAGTTAGAGTGAGGGCGATAGATAGATAGAGTGAGGGCGATAGATAGATAGAGTGAGGGCGATAGATAGATAGAGTGAGGGCGATAGATAGATAGAGTGAGGGCGATAGATAGATAGAGTGAGGGCGATAGATAGATAGAGTGAGGGCGATAGATAGATAGAGTGAGGGCGATAGATAGATAGAGTGAGGGCGATAGATAGATAGAGTGAGGGCGATAGATAGATAGAGTGAGGGCGATAGATAGATAGAGTGAGGGCGATAGATAGATAGAGTGAGGGCGATAGATAGATAGAGTGAGGGCGATAGATAGAGTGAGGGCGATAGATAGATAGAGTGAGGGCGATAGATAGATAGAGTGAGGGCGATAGATAGAGTGAGGGCGATAGATAGATAGAGTGAGGGCGATAGATAGATAGAGTGAGGGCGATAGATAAATAGATAGATAGCGTGAGGGCGATAGATAGATAGAGTGAGGGCAATAAATCAAGTGAGGGCGATAGATAGATAGAGTGAGGGCAATAGATAGATAGATAGAGTGAGGGCGATAGATAGATAGAGTGAGGGTGATAGATAGATAGAGTGAGGGTGATAGATAGAGTGAGGGCGATAGATAGAGTGAGGGCAATAGATAGAGTGAGGGTGATAGATAGATAGAGTGATGGTGATAGATAGAGTGATGGTGATAGATAGATAGAGTGATGGTGATAGATAGATAGAGTGATGGTGATAGATAGAGTGAGGGCAATAGATAGATAGAGTGAGGGCGATAGATAAATAGATAGATAGCGTGAGGGCGATAGATAGATAGAGTGAGGGCAATAAATCAAGTGAGGGCGATAGATAGATAGAGTGAGGGCAATACATAGATAGAGTGAGGGCGATAGATAGATAGAGTGAGGGTGATAGATAGATAGAGTGAGGGTGATAGATAGAGTGAGGGCGATAGATAGATAGAGTGAGGGCGATAGATAGATAGAGTGAGGGCAATAGATAGAGTGATGGTGATAGATAGATAGAGTGATGGTGATAGATAGATAGAGTGATGGTGATAGATAGAGTGAGGGCAATAGATAGATAGAGTGAGGGCGATAGATAGAGTGAGGGCGATAGATAGATAGAGTGAGGGCATTAGATAGAGTGAGGGCAATAGATAGAGTGAGGGTGATAGATTGATAGAGTGAGGGCAATAGATAGATTGAGGGCAATAGATAGATAGAGTGAGGGCAATAGATAGAGTGAGGGCAATAGATAGAGTGAGGGTGATAGATTGATGGAGTGAGGGCATTAGATAGAGTGAGGGCAATAGATAGAGTGAGGGCAATAGATAGAGTGAGGGCAATAGATAGAGTGAGGGCAATAGATAGATAGAGTGAGGGCAATAGATAGATAGAGTGAGGGCAATAGATAGATAGAGTGAGGGCGATAGATAGATAGAGTGAGGGCGATAGATAAATAGATAGATAGCGTGAGGGCGATAGATAGATAGAGTGAGGGCAATAAATCAAGTGAGGGCGATAGATAGATAGAGTGAGGGCGATAGATAGATAGAGTGAGGGCGATAGATAGATAGAGTGAGGGCGATAGATAGATAGAGTGAGGGCGATAGATAGATAGAGTGAGGGCGATAGATAGATAGAGTGAGAGCGATAGATAGATAGAGTGAGGGCGATAGATAGAGTGAGGGCGATAGATAGAGTGAGGGCGATAGATAGAGTGATGGCGTTAGATGTATAGATAGATAGAGTGGGGGCGTTAGAGTGAGGGCGTTTGATAGAGTGAGGGCGATAGATAGAGTGAGGGCGATAGATAGATAGAGTGAGGGTGATAGATAGATAGAGTGAGGGCGATAGATAGATAGAGTGAGGGCAATGGATAGAGTGAGGGTGATAGATTGATAGAGTGAGGGTGATAGATTGATAGAGTGAGGGTGATAGATTGATAGAGTGATGGTGATAGATAGATAGAGTGATGGCGTTAGATGTATAGATAGATAGAGTGAGGGCGTTAGAGTGAGGGCGTTAGATAGAGTGAGGGCGAAAGATAGATAGAGTGAGGGCGATAGATAGAGTGAGGGCGATAGAGTGAGGGCGATAGATAGAGTGATGGCGTTAGATGTATAGATAGATAGAGTGAGGGCGTTAGAGTGAGGGCGTTAGAGTGAGGGCGTTAGAGTGAGGGCGTTAGAGTGAGGGCGTTAGAGTGAGGGCGTTAGAGTGAGGGCGTTAGAGTGAGGGCGTTAGAGTGAGGGCGTTAGAGTGAGGGCGATAGATTGAGGGCGATAGAGTGAGGGCGATAGATAGATAGAGTGAGGGCGATAGATAGATAGAGTGAGGGCGATAGATAGATAGATAGAGTGAGGGCGATAGATAGAGTGAGGGCGATAGATAGATAGAGTGAGGGCGTTAGATAGAGTGAGGGTGATAGATAGAGTGAGGGCGTTAGATAGAGTGAGGGTGATAGATTGATAGATAGAGTGAGGGCGATAGATAGAGTGAGGGCGATAGATAGATAGAGTGAGGGCGATAGATAGAGTGAGGGCGATAGATAGAGTGAGGGCGATAGATAGAGTGAGGGCGATAGATAGATAGAGTGAGGGCGATAGATAGAGTGAGGGCGATAGATAGAGTGAGGGCGTTAGATAGAGTGAGGGTGATAGATTGATAGAGTGAGGGTGATAGAATGATAGAGTGAGGCCGATAGATTGATAGAGTGAGGGCGATAGATAGATAGAGTGAGGCCGATAGATAGAGTGAGGCCGATAGATAGAGTGAGGCCGATAGATTGATAGAGTGAGGCCGATAGATTGATAGAGTGAGGCCGATAGATTGATAGAGTGAGGCCGATAGATTGATAGAGTGAGGGTGATAGATTGATAGAGTGAGGGTGATAGATTGATAGAGTGAGGGCGATAGAAAGAGTGAGGGCGATAGATAGAAAGAGTGAGGGCGATAGATAGAAAGAGTGAGGGCGATAGATAGAAAGAGTGAGGGCGATAGATAGATAGAGTGAGGCCGATAGATAGAGTGAGGCCGATAGATAGAGTGAGGCCGATAGATTGATAGAGTGAGGGCGATAGATAGATAGAGTGAGGCCGATAGATAGAGTGAGGCCGATAGATAGAGTGAGGCCGATAGATTGATAGAGTGAGGCCGATAGATTGATAGAGTGAGGCCGATAGATTGATAGAGTGAGGCCGATAGATTGATAGAGTGAGGCCGATAGATTGATAGAGTGAGGGTGATAGATTGATAGAGTGAGGGCGATAGAAAGAGTGAGGGCGATAGATAGAAAGAGTGAGGGCGATAGATAGAAAGAGTGAGGGCGATAGATAGAAAGAGTGAGGGCGATAGAAAGAGTGAGGGCGATAGATAGAAAGAGTGAGGGCGATAGATAGAAAGAGTGAGGGCGATAGATAGAAAGAGTGAGGGCGATAGATAGAAAGAGTGAGGGCGATAGATAGAAAGAGTGAGGGCGATAGATAGAAAGAGTGAGGGCGATAGATAGAGTGAGGGCGATAGATAGAGTGAGGGCGATAGATAGAGTGAGGGCGATAGATAGAGTGAGGGCATTAGATAGAGTGAGGGCGATAGATAGATAGAGTGAGGGCGATAGATAGATAGAGCGAGGGTGATAGATTGATAGAGTGATGGTGATAGATAGATAGAGTGATGGTGATAGATAGATAGAGTGATGGTGATAGATAGATAAAGTGATGGTGATAGATAGAGTGAGGGCGATAGATAGAGTGAGGGCGATAGATAGATAGAGTGAGGGCATTAGATAGAGTGAGGGCGATAGATAGATAGAGCGAGGGCGATAGATAGATAGAGCGAGGGCGATAGATAGATAGAGTGAGGGCGATAGATAGATAGAGTGAGGGCGATAGATAGATAGAGTGAGGGCGATAGATAGATAGAGTGAGGGCGATAGATAGATAGAGTGAGGGTGATAGATAGAGTGAGGGTGATAGATAGAGTGAGGGTGATAGATTGATAGAGTGAGGGTGATAGATTGATAGAGTGAGGGCGATAGATAGAGTGAGGGCGATAGATAGATAGAGTGAGGGCGATAGATAGATAGAGTGAGGGCGATAGATAGATAGAGTGAGGGCGATAGATAGATAGAGTGAGGGCGATAGATAGATAGAGTGAGGGCGATAGATAGATAGAGTGAGGGCGATAGATAGATAGAGTGAGGGCGATAGATAGATAGAGTGAGGGCGATAGATAGAGTGAGGGCGATAGATAGAGTGAGGGCGATAGATAGAGTGACGGTGATAGATAGAGTGACGGTGATAGATAGAGTGAGGGCGATAGATAGAGTGAGGGTGATAGATTGATAGAGTGAGGGCGATAGATAGAGTGAGGGCAATAGATAGAGTGAGGGCGTTAGATAGAGTGAGGGCGTTAGATAGAGTGAGGGCGTTAGATAGAGTGAGGGCGTTAGATAGAGTGAGGGCGTTAGATAGAGTGAGGGCGTTAGATAGAGTGAGGGCGTTAGATAGAGTGAGGGCGTTAGATAGAGTGAGGGCGTTAGATAGAGTGAGGGCAATAGATAGAGTGAGGGTGATAGATTGATAGAGTGAGGCCGATAGAATGATAGAGTGAGGGCGATAGATAGATAGAGTGAGGGCGTTAGATAGAGTGAGGGCGATAGATAGAGTGAGGCCGATAGATAGAGTGAGGCCGATAGGTAGAGTGAGGCCGATAGATAGAGTGAGGGCGATAGATAGAGTGAGGGCAATAGATAGAGTGAGGGTGATAGATTGATAGATAGATTGTGGGCGATAGATAGATAGAGTGAGGGCGATAGATAGATAGAGTGAGGGCGATAGATAGAGAGAGGGAGATAGATAGAGTGAGAGCGATAGACAGAGGGCGATAGATGGATAGAGTGAGGGCGATAGATAGAGAGAGGGCGATAGATAGAGAGAGGGCGATAGATAGATAGAGTGAGGGCGATAGATAGAGTGAGGGCGATAGATAGAGTGAGGGCGATAGAGTGAGGGCGATAGAGTGAGGGCGATAGAGTGAGGGCGATAGAGTGAGGGCGATAGATAGATAGAATGAGGGCGATAGATAGATAGAGTGAGGGCGATGGATAGAATGAGGGTGATAGATAGAGTGAGGGCGATAGATAGAGTGAGGGCGATAGATAGAGTGAGGGCGATATATAGATAGTGAGGGCAATAGATAGAGTGAGGGCGATATATAGATAGTGAGGGCAATAGATAGATAGAGTGAGGGCGATAGATAGAGTGAGGGCGATAGATAGAATGAGGGCGATAGATAGATAGAGTGAGGGCGATAGATAGAGTGAGGGCGATAGATAGAGTGAGGGCGATAGATAGAGTGAGATAGATAGATAGAATGAGGGCGATAGATAGATAGAATAAGGGCGATAGATAGATATAATGAGGGCGATAGAGTGAGGGCGATAGATAGATAGAGTGAGGGCTATCGATAGATAGAATGAGGGCGATAGATAGAGTGAGGGCGATAGATAGATAGAATGAGGGCGATAGATAGATAGAATGAGGGCGATAGAGTGAGGGCGATAGATAGATAGATAGAGGGAGGGCGATAGATAGAGTGAGGGTGATAGACTGAGGGCGATAGATAGATTTAATTTAATTGCAGGTTTATATAGCGCTAGGAATCGACTCCCGGAGGAGTATCTCCACGCTTCGACCGCTGGGGAACCCATCCTGGCTCACCCTGAGAGATGGTCCCTAATGGGTATCTCTAAGGTGCGACCAAGCATCCCCGGCGGTCTGGGGCGGCCGTTGTGAAGATGAGGCAAGCTAATGCCCAGAGTTGCCGAGGGTGGTCCCTGACTGGAGTAGGCACCGAGGCGAGATTTATCGAGCCCGCTGACCATGGTCCACGACTCTGCCGCGTCGGGAATCGAACCCTGGTCCCAGGCCGTCCTCTGCTTACGGGTCTGCCGCCTCTAACCAGTGAGCCACACCACTCCACTCTAGATAGAGTGAGGGCGATAGATAGATAGAGTGAGGGCGATAGATAGAGTGATGGCGTTAGATGTATAGATAGAGTGAGGGCGATAGATGGATAGATAGATAGATTGAGGGTGATAGATGGATAGATAGATAGAGTGAGGGTGATAGAGTGATGGCGATAGATAGATACATAGAGTGAGGGTGATAGAGAGAGTGAGGCCGATAGATAGAGTGAGGCCGATAGATAGAGTGAGGCCGATAGATAGAGTGAGGGCGATAGATAGAGTGAGGGCGATAGATAGAGTGAGGGCGATAGATAGAGTGAGGGCGATAGATAGAGTGAGGGCGATAGATAGAGTGAGGGCGATAGATAGAGTGAGGGCGATAGATAGAGTGATGGCGTTAGATGTATAGATAGATAGAGTGAGGGCGTTAGAGTGAGGGCGTTAGATAGAGTGAGGGCGATCGATAGATAGAGTGAGGGCGATAGATAGATAGAGTGAGGGCGATAGATAGATAGAGTGAGGGCGATAGATAGATAGAGTGAGGGCGTTAGATAGAGTGAGGGCGATAGATAGAGTGAGGGTGATAGATTGATAGAGTGAGGGTGATAGATTGATAGAGTGAGGGTGATAGAATGATAGAGTGAGGGCGATAGATAGAGTGAGGGCGATAGATAGAGTGAGGGCGATAGATAGATAGCGTGAGGGCGTTAGATAGAGTGAGGGCGTTAGATAGAGTGAGGGCGTTAGATAGAGTGAGGCCGTTAGATAGAGTGAGGCCGATAGATAGAGTGAGGCCGATAGATAGAGTGAGGCCGATAGATAGAGTGAGGCCGATAGATAGAGTAAGGGCGATAGATAGAAAGAGTGAGGGCGATAGATAGAAAGAGTGAGGGCGATAGATAGAAAGAGTGAGGGCGATAGATAGAAAGAGTGAGGGCGATAGATAGAAAGAGTGAGGGCGATAGATAGAAAGAGTGAGGGCGATAGATAGAGTGAGGGCGATAGATAGAGTGAGGGCGATAGATTGATAGAGTGAGGGCGATAGATTGATAGAGTGAGGGCGATAGATTGATAGAGTGAGGGCGATAGATTGATAGAGTGAGGGCGATAGATTGATAGAGTGAGGGTGATAGATTGATAGAGTGAGGGTGATAGATTGATAGAGTGAGGGTGATAGATTGATAGAGTGAGGGTGATAGATTGATAGAGTGAGGGTGATAGAATGATAGAGTGAGGGCGATAGATAGAGTGAGGGCGATAGATAGAGTGAGGGCATTAGATAGAGTGAGGGCGATAGATAGATAGAGTGAGGGCGATAGATAGATAGAGTGAGGGCGATAGATAGATAGAGTGAGGGCGATAGATAGATAGAGTGAGGGCGATAGATAGATAGAGTGAGGGCGATAGATAGATAGAGTGAGGGCGATAGATAGATAGAGTGAGGGCGATAGATAGATAGAGTGAGGGCATTAGATAGAGTGAGGGCGATAGATAGATAGAGTGAGGGCGATAGAGTGAGGGCGATAGATAGATAGAATGAGGGCGATAGATAGATAGAGTGAGGGCGATGGATAGATAGAGTGAGGGCGATAGAATGAGGGTGATAGATAGAGTGAGGGCGATAGATAGATAGAGTGAGGGCGATAGAATGAGGGTGATAGATAGAGTGAGGGCGATAGATAGATAGAGTGAGGGCGATAGATAGATAGAGTGAGGGCGATAGATAGAGTGAGGGCGATAGATAGATAGAGTGAGGGCGTTAGATAGAGTGAGGGCGTTAGATAGAGTGAGGGCGTTAGATAGAGTGAGGGCGTTAGATAGAGTGAGGCCGATAGATGGAGTGAGGCCGATAGATAGAGTGAGGCCGATAGATAGAGTGAGGCCGATAGATAGAGTGAGGCCGATAGATAGAGTGAGGCCGATAGATAGAGTGAGGCCGATAGATAGAGTGAGGCCGATAGATAGAGTGAGGCCGATGGATAGAGTGAGGCCGATAGATAGAGTGAGGGCAATAGATAGAGTGAGGGTGATAGATTGATAGAGTGAGGCCGATAGATAGAGTGAGGCCGATAGATAGAGTGAGGCCGATAGATAGAGTGAGGCCGATAGATAGAGTGAGGCCGATAGATAGAGTGAGGCCGATAGATAGAGTGAGGCCGATAGATAGAGTGAGGCCGATAGATAGAGTGAGGCCGATGGATAGAGTGAGGCCGATGGATAGAGTGAGGGCAATAGATAGAGTGAGGGTGATAGATTGATAGAGTGAGGGCGATAGATAGATAGAGTGAGGGCGATAGATAGATAGAGTGAGGGCGATAGATAGATAGAGTGAGGGCGATAGATAGATAGAGTGAGGGCTATAGAGTGAGGGCGATAGAGTGAGGGCGATAGAGTGAGGGTGATAGAATGAGGGTGATAGATAGAGTGAGGGCGATGGATAGAGTGAGGGCAAAAGGTAGAGTGAGGGCAAAAGGTAGAGTGAGGGCGATAGATAGATAGAGTGAGGGCGATAGATAGAGTGAGGCCGATAGATAGAGTGAGGGCGATAGATAGATAGAGTGAGGCCGATAGATAGAGTGAGGCCGATAGATAGAGTGAGGCCGATAGATAGAGTGAGGCCGATAGATAGAGTGAGGCCGATAGATAGAGTGAGGGCGATAGATAGAGTGAGGCCGATAGATAGAGTGAGGGCGATGGATTGATAGAGTGAGGGTGATAGATTGATAGAGTGAGGGTGATAGAATGATAGAGTGAGGGCGATAGATAGAGTGAGGGCGTTAGATAGAGTGAGGGCAATAGATAGAGTGAGGGCGATAGATAGAGTGAGGGCGATGGGTAGAGTGAGGGCAAAAGGTAGAGTGAGGGCGATAGATGGAGTGAGGGCGATAGATAGATAGAGTGAGGGCGATAGATAGATAGAGTGAGGGCGATAGATAGATAGAGTGAGGGCGATAGATAGATAGAGTGAGGGCGATAGATAGAGTGAGGCCGATAGATAGAGTGAGGGCGATAGATAGAGTGAGGGCGATAGATAGATAGAGTGAGGGCGATAGATAGAGTGAGGGCGTTAGATAGAGTGAGGGCGTTAGATAGAGTGAGGGCGATAGATAGAGTGAGGGCGATAGATAGAGTGAGGGCGATAGATAGAGTGAGGGCGATAGATAGAGTGAGGGCGTTAGATAGAGTGAGGGCGATAGATAGAGTGAGGGTGATAGAATGATAGAGTGAGGGTGATAGAATGATAGAGTGAGGGCGATAGATAGAGTGAGGGCGATAGATAGATAGAGTGAGGGCGATAGATAGATAGAGTGAGGGCAATAGATAGATAGAGTGAGGGCAATAGATAGATAGAGTGAGGGCGTTAGATAGAGTGAGGGCGTTAGATAGAGTGAGGGCGTTAGATAGAGTGAGGGCGTTAGATAGAGTGAGGGCGTTAGATAGAGTGAGGCCGATAGATAGAGTGAGGCCGATAGATAGAGTGAGGCCGATAGATAGAGTGAGGCCGATAGATAGAGTGAGGCCGATAGATAGAGTGAGGCCGATAGATAGAGTGAGGCCGATAGATAGAGTGAGGCCGATAGATAGAGTGAGGCCGATAGATAGAGTGAGGCCGATAGATAGAGTGAGGCCGATAGATAGAGTGAGGCCGATAGAGTGAGGGCGATAGATAGAGTGAGGGCGATAGATAGAGTGAGGGCAATAGATAGAGTGAGGGTGATAGATTGATAGAGTGAGGGCGATAGATTGATAGAGTGAGGGCGATAGATTGATAGAGTGAGGGCGATAGATAGATAGAGTGAGGGCGATAGATAGAGAGAGGGCGATAGATAGAGAGAGGGAGATAGATAGATAGAGTGAGTGTGATAGATAGAGTGATGGCGATAGATAGATGGATGGCTAGATACATAGAGTGAGGGCGATAGAGAGAGGGAGATAGAGAGATAGGTAGATAGATAGATACAGAGAGTGAGGGCGATAGATAGATAGAGTGAGGTCGATAGATAGAGTGAGGGCGATAGAGCGATAGATAGATTGAGTGAGGGCGATAGATAGAGTGAGGGCGATAGATAGAGTGAGGGCGATAGATAGAGTGAGGGCGATAGATAGAGTGAGGGCGATAGATAGAGAGAGGGCGATAGATAGATAGAGTGAGGGCAATAGATAGATAAGAGTGAGGTCGATAGATAGAGTGAGGGCGATAGATAGAGTGAGGGCGATAGATAGAGTGAGGGCGATAGATAGAGTGAGGGCGATAGATAGATAGAGTGAGGGCGTTAGATAGAGTGAGGCCGATAGATAGAGTGAGGCCGATAGATAGAGTGAGGCCGATAGATAGAGTGAGGCCGATAGATAGAGTGAGGCCGATAGATAGAGTGAGGCCGATAGATAGAGTGAGGCCGATAGATAGAGTGAGGCCGATAGATAGAGTGAGGGCGATAGATAGAGTGAGGGCGATAGATAGAGTGAGGGCGATAGATAGAGTGAGGGCGATAGATAGAGAGAGGGCGATAGATAGAGAGAGGGCGATAGATAGATAGAGTGAGGGCAATAGATAGATAGAGTGAGGTCGATAGATAGAGTGAGGGCGATAGATAGAGTGAGGGCGATAGATAGAGTGAGGGCGATAGAGTGAGGGCGATAGATAGAGTGAGGGCGATAGATAGATAGAGTGAGGGCGATAGATAGAGTGAGGGTGATAGATTGATAGAGTGAGGGTGATAGATTGATAGAGTGAGGGTGATAGATTGATAGAGTGAGGGTGATAGATTGATAGAGTGAGGGCGATAGATTGATAGAGTGAGGGCGATAGATTGATAGAGTGAGGGCGATAGATTGATAGAGTGAGGGCGATAGATTGATAGAGTGAGGGCGATAGATAGAGAGAGGGCGATAGATAGAGAGAGGGAGATAGATAGATAGAGTGAGGGCGACAGATAGAGAGAGGGAGATAGATAGATAGATAGATAGAGTGAGGGCGATAGATAGAGGGCGATAGATGGATAGAGTGAGGGCGATAGATAGAGTGAGGGCGATAGATAGAGAGGGCGATAGATAGAGTGAGGGCGATAGATAGAGTGAGGGCGATAGATAGAGTGAGGGCGATAGATAGAGTGAGGGCGTTAGATAGAGTGAGGGCGATAGATAGATAGAGTGAGGGCGATAGATAGAGTGAGGGCAATAGAGTGAGGGCAATAGAGTGAGGGCAATAGAGTGAGGGCGATAGAGTGAGGGCGATAGATAGATAGAGTGAGGGCGATAGATAGATAGAGTGAGGGCGATAGATAGATAGAGTGAGGGCGATAGAGTGAGGGCGATAGAGTGAGGGCGATAGAGTGAGGGCGATAGAGTGAGGGCGATAGAGTGAGGGCGATCGATAGAGTGAGGGCGATAGATAGAGTGAGGGCGATAGATAGATAGAATGAGGGCGATAGATAGATAGAATGAGGGCGATAGAGTGAGGGCGATAGATAGATAGATAGGGTGAGGGCGATAGATAGATAGAATGAGGGCGATAGAGTGAGGGCGATAGATAGATAGATAGGGTGAGGGCGATAGATAGAGTGAGGGTGATAGACTGAGGGCGATAGATAGATTTAATTTAATTTAATTTAATTGCAGGTTTATATAGCGCTAGGAATCGACTCCCGGAGGAGTATCTCCACGCTTCGACCGCTGGGGAACCCATCCTGGCTCACCCATCCTGGCTCACCCTGAGAGATGGTCCCTAATGGGTATCTCCAAGGTGCGACCAAGCATCCCCGGCGGTCTGGGGGGGCCGTTGTGAAGATGAGGCAAGCTAATGCCCAGAGTTGCCGAGGGTGGTCCCTGACTGGAGTAGGCACCGAGGCGAGATTTATCGAGCCCGCTGACCATGGTTCACGACTCTGCCGCGTCGGGAATCGAACCCTGGTCCCAGGCCGTCCTCTGCTTATGGGTCTGCCGCCTCTAACCAGTGAGCCACACCACTCCACTCTAGATAGAGTGAGGGCGATAGATAGATAGAGTAAGGGCGATAGATAGAGTGATGGCGTTAGATGTATAGATAGAGTGAGGGCGATAGATGGATAGATAGATAGATTGAGGGTGATAGATGGATAGAGTGAGGGCGTTAGATAGAGTGAGGGCGATAGATAGAGTGAGGGTGATAGATTGATAGAGTGAGGGTGATAGAATGATAGAGTGAGGGCGATAGATAGAGTGAGGGCGATAGATAGATAGCGTGAGGGCGTTAGATAGAGTGAGGGCGTTAGATAGAGTGAGGCCGATAGATAGAGTGAGGCCGATAGATAGAGTGAGGCCGATAGATAGAGTGAGGCCGATAGATAGAGTGAGGCCGATAGATAGAGTGAGGGCGATAGATAGAGTGAGGCCGATAGATAGAGTGAGGCCGATAGATAGAGTGAGGGCGATAGATAGAGTGAGGGCGATAGATAGAGTGAGGGCGATAGATAGATAGAGTGAGGGCAATAGATAGATAGAGTGAGGGCGATAGATAGAGTGAGGGCGATAGATAGAGTGAGGGCGATAGAGTGAGGGCGATAGAGTGAGGGCGATAGATAGAGTGAGGGCGATAGATAGATAGAGTGAGGGCGATAGATAGAGTGAGGGTGATAGATAGAGTGATGGCGATAGATAGATACATAGAGTGAGGGTGATAGAGAGATAGAGTGAGCACGATAGTTAGAGTGAGGGAAATAGATAGATAGATAGACAGATAGATTGAGTGAGTGTGATAGATAGAGTGATGGCGATAGATAGATGGATGGCTAGATACATAGAGTGAGGGCGATAGAGAGAGGGAGATAGAGAGATAGGTAGATAGATAGATAGATACAGAGAGTGAGGGCGATAGATAGATAGAGTGAGGTCGATAGATACAGTGAGGGCGATAGAGCGATAGATAGATTGAGTGAGGGCGATAGATAGATAGAGTGAGGGCGATAGATAGAGTGAGGGCGATAGATAGAGTGAGGGCGATAGATAGAGTGAGGGCGATAGATAGAGTGAGGGCGATAGATAGAGTGAGGGCGATAGATAGAGTGAGGGCGATAGATAGAGAGAGGGCGATAGATAGATAGAGTGAGGGCAATAGATAGATAGAGTGAGGTCGATAGATAGAGTGAGGGCGATAGATAGAGTGAGGGCGATAGATAGAGAGAGGGCGATAGAGAGGTAGATAGAGGGCGTTAGATAGAGTGAGGGCGATAGATTGAGAGCGATAGATTGAGAGCGATAAATAGATAGAGTGAGGGCGATAGAGCGATAGATAGATAGAGTGAGGGCGATAGATAGATAGAGTGAGGGCGATAGATAGAGTGAGGGCGATAGATAGAGTGAGGGCGATAGATAGAGTGAGGGCGATAGATAGAGAGAGGGCGATAGATAGATAGAGTGAGGGCAATAGATAGATAGAGTGAGGTCGATAGATAGAGTGAGGGCGATAGATAGAGTGAGGGCGATAGATAGAGTCAGATAGATAGATGGATAAAGTGAGGGTGATAGATAATGTGAGGGCGATAGAGTGAGGGCGATAGATAGACTGAGGGCGATAGATAGAGTGAGGGCGATAAATAGAGTGATGGCGATAAATAGAGTGAGGGCGATAGATGGATAGATAGATAGATTGAGGGTGATAGAGTGATGGCGATAGATAGATACATAGAGTGAGGGTGATAGAGAGATAGATAGAGTGAGCACGATAGTTAGAGTGAGGGAAATAGATAGATAGATAGATAGATAGATAGATAGATAGATAGATAGATAGATAGATAGATAGACAGACAGATAGATTGAGTGAGTGTGATAGATAGAGTGATGGCGATAGATAGATGGATGGCTAGATACATAGAGTGAGGGCGATAGAGAGAGGGAGATAGAGAGATAGGTAGATAGATAGATACAGAGAGTGAGGGCGATAGATACAGAGAGTGAGGGCGATAGATAGAGTGAGGGCGATAGATAGAGTGAGGGCGATAGATAGAGTGAGGGCGATAGAGAGGTAGATAGAGGGCGATAGATAGAGTGAGGGCGATAGATAGAGTGAGGGCGATAGATAGAGTGAGGGCGATAGATAGAGTGAGGGCGATATATAGAGTGAGGGCGATAGATAGAGTGAGGGCGATAGATAGAGTGAGGGCGATAGATAGAGTGATGGCGTTAGATGTATAGATAGAGTGATGGCGTTAGATGTATAGATAGAGTGAGGGCGATAGATGGATAGAGTGAGGGCGATAGATGGATAGAGTGAGGGCGTTAGATAGAGTGAGGGCCTTAGATAGAGTGAGGGCCTTAGATAAGAGTGAGGGCCTTAGATAAGAGTGAGGGCCTTAGATAAGAGTGAGGGCCTTAGATAAGAGTGAGGGCCTTAGATAAGAGTGAGGGCCTTAGATAAGAGTGAGGGCCTTAGATAAGAGTGAGGGCGATAGATAGATAGAGTGAGGGCGATAGATAGATAGAGTGAGGGCGATAGATAGATAGAGTGAGGGCGATAGATAGATAGAGTGAGGGCGATAGATAGAGTGAGGGCAATAGAGTGAGGGCGATGGATAGATAGAGTGAGGGCAATAGAGTGAGGGCGATGGATAGATAGAGTGAGGGCGATAGAGTGAGAGCGATAGATAGATAGAGTGAGGGCGATAGATAGATAGAGTGAGGGCGATAGAGTGAGGGCGATAGATAGAGTGAGGGCGATAGATAGAGTGAGGGCGATGGATAGACAGAGTGAGGGCGATGGATAGACAGAGTGAGGGCGATAGAGTGAGGGCGATGGATAGATAGAGTGAGGGCGATAGAGTGAGAGTGATAGATAGATAGAGTGAGGGCGATAGATAGAGTGAGGGCGATAGATAGAGTGAGGGCGATAGATAGAGTGAGGGCGATAGATAGAGTGAGGGCGATAGATAGAGTGAGGGCGATAGATAGAGTGAGGGCGATAGACAGAGTGAGGGCGATGGATAGACAGAGTGAGGGCGATAGATAGACTGAGGGCGATAGATAGAGTGAGGGCGATGGATAGATAGAGTGAGGGCGATAGAGTGAGGGTGATGGATAGATAGAGTGAGGGCGATGGATAGATAGAGTGAGGGCGATAGATAGAGTGAGGGCGATAGATAGAGTGAGGGCGATAGATAGAGTGAGGGCGATAGATAGAGAGAGGGCGATAGATAGAGAGAGGGCGATAGAGAGAGGGCGATAGATAGATAGAGTGAGGGCGATAGATAGATAGAGTGAGGGCGATAGATAGATAGAGTGAGGGCGATAGATAGAGTGAGGGCGATAGATAGAGTGAGGGCGATAGATAGAGTGAGGGCGATAGATAGAGTGAGGGCGATAGATAGATAGAGTGAGGGCGATAGATAGATAGAGTGAGGGCGATAGATAGAGTGAGGGCCTTAGATAAGAGTGAGGTCGATAGATAGAGTGAGGGCGATAGATAGAGTGAGGGCGATAGATAGAGTGAGGGCGATAGATAGATAGAGTGAGGGCGATAGATAGAGTGAGGGCAATAGAGTGAGGGCGATGGATAGATAGAGTGAGGGCGATAGAGTGAGAGCGATAGATAGATAGAGTGAGGGCGATAGATAGAGTGAGGGCGATAGAGTGAGGGCGATAGATAGAGTGAGGGCGATAGAGTGGGGGCGATGGATAGACAGAGTGAGGGCGATAGAGTGAGGGCGATGGATAGATAGAGTGAGGGCGATAGAGTGAGAGCGATAGATAGATAGAGTGAGGGCGATAGATAGACTGAGGGCGATAGATAGACTGAGGGCGATAGATAGAGTGAGGGCGATAGATAGAGTGAGGGCGATAGAGTGAGGGTGATGGATAGATAGAGTGAGGGCGATGGATAGAGTGAGGGCGATAGATAGAGAGAGGGCGATAGATAGAGAGAGGGCGATAGAGAGAGGGCGATAGATAGAGTGAGGGCGATAGATAGATAGAGTGAGGGCGATAGATAGATAGAGTGAGGGCGATAGATAGATAGAGTGAGGGCGATAGATAGATAGAGTGAGGGCGATAGATAGATAGAGTGAGGGCGATAGATAGAGTGAGGGCGATAGATAGAGTGAGGGCAATAGAGTGAGGGCGATGGATAGATAGAGTGAGGGCGATAGAGTGAGAGCGATAGATAGAGTGAGGGTGATAGATTGATAGAGTGAGGGTGATAGAAAGATAGAGTGAGGGTGATAGAAAGATAGAGTGAGGGCGATAGAAAGATAGAGTGAGGGCGATAGAAAGATAGAGTGAGGGCGATAGAAAGATAGAGTGAGGGCGATAGAAAGATAGAGTGAGGGCGATAGATAGATAGCGTGAGGGCGATAGATAGATAGCGTGAGGGCGTTAGATAGAGTGAGGCCGATAGATAGAGTGAGGGCGATAGATAGAGTGAGGGCGATAGATAGAGTGAGGGCGATAGATAGATAGAGTGAGGGCGATAGATAGATAGAGTGAGGGCGATAGATAGAGTGAGGGCGATAGATAGAGTGAGGGCGATAGATAGAGTGAGGGCGATAGATAGATAGAATGAGGGCGATAGATAGAGTGATGGCGATAGATAGAGTAAGGGCGATAGAGTGAGGGTGATAGAGTGAGGGCGATGGATAGAGTGAGGGCAAAAGGTAGAGTGAGGGCAAAAGATAGAGTGAGGGCGATAGATGGAGTGAGGGCGATAGATAGAGTGAGGGCGATAGATAGATAGAGTGAGGGCGATAGATAGATAGAGTGAGGGCGATAGATAGATAGAGTGAGGGCGATAGATAGATCGAGTGAGGCCGATAGATCGAGTGAGGCCGATAGATAGAGTGAGGCCGATAGATAGAGTGAGGCCGATAGATAGATAGCGTGAGGCCGATAGATAGAGTGAGGCCGATAGATAGAGTGAGGCCGATAGATAGAGTGAGGCCGATAGATAGAGTGAGGCCGATAGATAGAGTGAGGCCGATAGATAGAGTGAGGCCGATAGATAGAGTGAGGCCGATAGATAGAGTGAGGCCGATAGATAGAGTGAGGCCGATAGATAGAGTGAGGGCAATAGATAGAGTGAGGGCAATAGATTGATAGAGTGAGGGTGATAGATTGATAGAGTGAGGGTGATAGATTGATAGAGTGAGGGTGATAGATTGATAGAGTGAGGGTGATAGATTGATAGAGTGAGGGCGATAGATATATAGAGTGAGGGCGTTAGATAGATAGAGTGAGGGCGATAGATAGAGAGAGGGCGATAGATAGAGAGAGGGAGATAGATAGATAGATAGAGTGAGGGCGATAGATAGAGAGAGGGCGATAGATAGATAGAGTGAGGGCGATAGATAGATAGAGTGAGGGCGATAGATAGATCGAGTGAGGCCGATAGATCGAGTGAGGCCGATAGATAGAGTGAGGCCGATAGATAGAGTGAGGCCGATAGATAGATAGATAGATAGAGTGAGGGCAATAGAGTGAGGGCAATAGAGTGAGGGCAATAGAGTGAGGGCGATAGAGTGAGGGCGATAGAGTGAGGGCGATAGAGTGAGGGCGATAGAGTGAGGGCGATAGAGTGAGGGCGATAGAGTGAGGGCGATAGATAGATAGAGTGAGGGCGATAGATAGATAGAGTGAGGGCAATAGATAGATAGAGTGAGGGCGATAGATAGAGTGAGGGCGATAGATAGAGTGAGGGCGATAGATAGATAGAGTGAGGGCGATAGATAGAATGAGGGCGATAGATAGATAGAATGAGGGCGATAGAGTGAGGGCGATAGATAGATAGATAGGGTGAGGGCGATAGATAGAGTGAGGGTGATAGACTGAGGGCGATAGATAGATTTAATTTAATTTAATTTAATTGCAGGTTTATATAGCGCTAGGAATCGACTCCCGGAGGAGTATCTCCACGCTTCGACCGCTGGGGAACCCATCCTGGCTCACCCATCCTGGCTCACCCTGAGAGATGGTCCCTAATGGGTATCTCTAAGGTGCGACCAAGCATCCCCGGCGGTCTGGGGGGGCCGTTGTGAAGATGAGGCAAGCTAATGCCCAGAGTTGCCGAGGGTGGTCCCTGACTGGAGTAGGCACCGAGGCGAGATTTATCGAGCCCGCTGACCATGGTCCACGACTCTGCCGCGTCGGGAATCGAACCCTGGTCCCAGGCCGTCCTCTGCTTATGGGTCTGCCGCCTCTAACCAGTGAGCCACACCACTCCACTCTAGATAGAGTGAGGGCGATAGATAGATAGAGTGAGGGCGATAGATAGATAGAGTAAGGGCGATAGATAGAGTGAGGGCGATAAATAGAGTGATGGCGTTAGATGTATAGATAGAGTGAGGGCGATAGATGGATAGATAGATAGATTGAGGGTGATAGATGGATAGATAGAGTGAGGGTGATAGATAGAGTGATGGCGATAGATAGATACATAGAGTGAGGGTGATAGAGAGATAGATAGATGGAGTGAGCACGATAGTTAGAGTGAGGGAAATAGATAGATAGATAGATAGACAGATAGATTGAGTGAGTGTGATAGATAGATAGAGTGATGGCGATAGATAGATGGATGGCTAGATACATAGAGTGAGGGCGATAGAGAGAGGGAGATAGAGAGATAGGTAGATAGATAGATACAGAGAGTTAGGGCGATAGATAGATAGAGTGAGGGCGATAGATAGAGTGAGGGCGATAGAGAGGTAGATAGAGGGCGATAGAGAGGTAGATAGAGGGCGATAGATAGAGTGAGGGCGATAGAGAGGTAGATAGAGGGCGATAGATAGAGTGAGGGCGATAGATAGATAGAGAGGGCGATAGATAGAGTGAGGGCGATAGATAGAGTGAGGGCGATAGATAGAGTGAGGGCGATAGATAGAGTGAGGGCGATAGATAGAGTGAGGGCGATAGATAGAGTGAGGGCGATAGATAGAGTGAGGGCGATAGATAGAGTGAGGGCGATAGATAGATAGATAGATAAATAGAGTGAGGGCGATAGATAGAGTGATGGCGTTAGATGTATAGATAGAGTGAGGGCGATAGATGGATAGATAGAGTGAGGGCGTTAGATAGAGTGAGGGCCTTAGATAGAGTGAGGGCCTTAGATAGAGTGAGGGCCTTAGATAGAGTGAGGGCCTTAGATAAGAGTGAGGGCGATAGATAGAGTGAGGGCGCTAGATAAGAGTGAGGGCGCTAGATACGAGTGAGGGCGCTAGATAAGAGTGAGGGCGCTAGATAAGAGTGAGGGCGATAGATAGAGTGAGGGCGCTAGATAAGAGTGAGGGCGATAGATAGAGTGAGGTCGATAGATAGAGTGAGGTCGATAGATAGAGTGAGGTCGATAGATAGAGTGAGGTCGATAGATAGAGTGAGGTCGATAGATAGAGTGAGGTCGATAGATAGAGTGAGGGCGATAGATAGAGTGAGGTCGATAGATAGAGTGAGGGCGATAGATAGAGTGAGGGCGATAGAGAGGTAGATAGAGGGCGTTAGATAGAGTGAGGGCGATAGATAGATTGAGGGCGATAGAGCGATAGATAGATAGAGTGAGGGCGATAGATAGAGTGAGGGCGATAGATAGAGTGAGGGCGATAGATAGAGTGAGGGCGATAGATAGAGTGAGGGCGATAGATAGAGTGAGGGCGATAGATATAGAGAGGGCGATAGATAGATAGATAGAGTGAGGGCAATAGATAGATAGAGTGAGGTCGATAGATAGAGTGAGGGCGATAGATAGAGTGAGGGCGATAGATAGACTGAGGGCGATAGATAGAGTGAGGGCGATGGATAGATAGAGTGAGGGCGATGGATAGATAGAGTGAGGGCGATGGATAGATAGAGTGAGGGCGATGGATAGATAGAGTGAGGGCGATAGATAGATTGAGGGCGATAGATAGAGTGAGGGCGATAGATAGAGTGAGGGCGATAGATAGAGTGAGGGCGATAGATAGAGTGAGGGCGATAGATAGACTGAGGGCGATGGATAGATAGAGTGAGGGCGATGGATAGATAGAGTGAGGGCGATAGAGTGAGGGCGATAGATAGATAGAGTGAGGGCGATAGATAGAGTGAGGGCGATAGACAGAGTGAGGGCGATAGATAGAGGGCGATAGATAGAGAGAGGGCGATAGATAGATAGAGTGAGGGCAATAGATAGATAGAGTGAGGTCGATAGATAGAGTGAGGGCGATAGAGTGAGGGCGATAGATAGAGTCAGATAGATAGATGGATAAAGTGAGGGTGATAGATAATGTGAGGGCGATAGATAGACTGAGGGCGATAGATAGAGTGAGGGCGATAGATAGATAGAGTGAGGGCGATAGATAGAGTGAGGGCGATAGATAGAGTGAGGGCGATAGAGTGAGGGCGATAGAGTGAGGGTGATAGATAGAGTGAGGGCGATAGATAGACTGAGGGCGATAGATAGACTGAGGGCGATAGATAGAGTGAGGGAGATAGAGTGAGGGCGATAGATAGAGTGAGGGCGAAAGATAGAGTGAGGGCGAAAGATAGAGTGAGGGCGAAAGATAGAGTGAGGGCGATAGATAGAGTGAGGGCGATGGATAGATAGAGTGAGGGCGATGGATAGATAGAGTGAGGGCGATAGATAGAGTGAGGGCGATAGATAGAGTGAGGGCGATAGATAGAGTGAGGGCGATAGATAGAGTGAGGGCGATAGATAGAGTGAGGGCGATAGATAGAGTGAGGGCGATAGATAGAGTGAGGGCGATAGATAGACTGAGGGCGATAGATGGAGTGAGGGCGATGGATAGAGTGAGGGCGATGGATAGAGTGAGGGCGATGGATAGAGTGAGGGCGATAGATAGAGTGAGGGCGATAGATAGACTGAGGGCGATAGATAGACTGAGGGCGATAGATAGAGTGAGGGAGATAGAGTGAGGGCGATAGATAGAGTGAGGGCGAAAGATAGAGTGAGGGCGAAAGATAGAGTGAGGGCGAAAGATAGAGTGAGGGCGATAGATAGAGTGAGGGCGATGGATAGATAGAGTGAGGGCGATGGATAGATAGAGTGAGGGCGATAGATAGAGTGAGGGCGATAGATAGAGTGAGGGCGATAGATAGAGTGAGGGCGATAGATAGAGTGAGGGCGATAGATAGACTGAGGGCGATAGATGGAGTGATGGCGATGGATAGAGTGAGGGCGATGGATAGAGTGATGGCGATAGATAGATACATAGAGTGAGGGTGATAGAGAGATAGATAGAGTGAGCACGATAGATAGAGTGAGGGCAATAGAGTGAGGGCGATAGATAGATAGAGTGAGGGCGATAGATAGAGTGAGGGCGATAGATAGATAGAGTGAGGGCGATAGATAGAGTGAGGGCGATAGATAGAGTGAGGGCGATAGATAGAGTGAGGGCGATAGATAGAGTGAGGGCGATAGATAGACTGAGGGCGATAGATAGAGTGAGGGCGATGGATAGATAGAGTGAGGGCGATAGAGTGAGGGCGATAGATAGAGTGAGGGCGATAGATAGAGTGAGGGCGATAGAGTGAGGGCGATAGATAGAGTCAGATAGATAGATGGATAAAGTGAGGGTGATAGATAATTTGAGGGCGATAGAGTGAGGGCGATAGATAGAGTGAGGGCGATAGATAGACTGAGGGCGATAGATAGCGTGAGGGCGATGGATAGATAGAGTGAGGGCAATGGATAGATAGAGTGAGGGCGATAGATAGAGTGAGGGCGATAGATAGAGTGAGGGCGATAGATAGAGTGAGGGCGATAGATAGAGTGAGGGCGATAGATAGATAGAGTGAGGGCGATAGATAGATAGAGTGAGGGCGATAGATAGTGAGGGCGATAGACAGAGTGAGGGCAATAGATAGAGGGCGATAGATCGAGAGAGGGCGATAGATAGACTGAGGGCGATAGATAGACTGAGGGCGATAGATAGACTGAGGGCGATAGATAGAGTGAGGGCGATGGATAGATAGAGTGAGGGCGATAGAGTGAGGGCGATAGATAGAGTCAGATAGATAGATGGATAAAGTGAGGGTGATAGATAGATAGAGTGAGGGCGATAGATAGATAGAGTGAGGGCGATGGATAGATAGAGTGAGGGCGATGGATAGATAGAGTGAGGGCGATAGATAGAGTGAGGGCGATAGATAGAGTGAGGGCGATAGAGTGAGGGCGATAGAGTGAGGGCGATAGAGTGAGGGCGATAGATAGAGTGAGGGCGATAGATAGAGTGAGGGCGATAGATAGAGTGAGGGCGATAGATAGAGTGAGGGCGTTAGATAGATAGAGTGAGGGCGATAGATAGAGTGAGGGCGATAGATAGATAGAGTGAGGGCGATAGATAGAGTGAGGGCGATAGACAGAGCGATGGCGTTAGATGTATAGATAGATAGAGTGAGGGGGATAGATAGAGTGATGGCGATAGATAGATGGATGGATAGATACATAGAGTGAGGGCGATAGATAGATAGATAGATAGAGTGAGGGCGATAGATAGAGTGAGGGCAATAGATAGAGTGAGGGCAATAGAGTGAGGGCGATAGATAGATAGATTGAGTGAGGGCGATATAGAGGGAGATAGATAGAGTGAGGGCGATAGAGTGAGTCAGATAGATAGATAGATGGATAGAATGAGGGTGATAGATAATGTGAGGGCGATAGACAGAGTGAGGGGCAATAGATAGATAGGGTGATAGAGTGAGGGCGATAGATAGATAGACAGATAGATTGAGTGAGGGTGATAGATAGAGTGATGGCGATAGATGGATGGATGGATGGATAGATACATAGAGTGAGGGCGATAGATAGATAGATAGAGTGAGGGCGATAGATAGAGTGAGGGCAATAGATAGAGTGAGGGCAATAGAGTGAGGGCGATAGATAGATAGAGTGAGGGCGATATAGAGGGAGATAGATAGAGTGAGGGCGATAGAGTGAGTCAGATAGATAGATAGATGGATAGAGTGAGGGTGATAGATAATGTGAGGGCGATAGAGAGAGGGCGATAGATAGAGAGAGGGAGATAGATAGATAGAGTGAGGGCGATAGATAGAGAGAGGGAGATAGATAGAGTGAGGGCGATAGATAGAGTGATGGCGATAGATAGATACATAGAGTGAGGGTGATAGAGAGATAGATAGAGTGAGCACGATAGATAGAGTGAGGGCAATAGAGTGAGGGCGATAGATAGATAGAGTGAGGGCGATAGATAGAGTGAGGGCAATAGAGTGAGGGCGATAGATAGATAGAGTGAGGGCGATAGATAGAGTGAGGGCGATAGATAGATAGAGTGAGGGCGATAGATAGAGTGAGGGCGATAGATAGAGTGAGGGCGATAGATAGAGTGAGGGCGATAGATAGATAGAGTGAGGGCGATAGATAGATAGAGTGAGGGCGATAGATAGATAGAGTGAGGGCGATAGATAGAGTGAGGGCGATAGATAGAGTGAGGGCAATAGAGTGAGGGCGATAGAGTGAGGGCGATAGATAGATAGAATGAGGGCGATAGATAGAGTGAGGGCGATAGATAGATAGAGTGAGGGCGATAGATATATAGAGTGAGGGCGATAGATAGAGTGAGGGCGATAGATAGATAGAATGAGGGCGATAGATAGATAGAATGAGGGCGATAGAGTGAGGGCGATAGATAGATAGATAGAGTGAGGGCGATAGATAGATAGATAGAGTGAGGGCGATAGACTGAGGGCGATAGATAGATTTAATTTAATTTAATTTAATTGCAGGTTTATATAGCGCTAGGAATCGACTCCCGGAGGAGTATCTCCACGCTTCGACCGCTGGGGAACCCATCCTGGCTCACCCATCCTGGCTCACCCTGAGAGATGGTCCCTAATGGGTATCTCTAAGGTGCGACCAAGCATCCCCGGCGGTCTGGGGGGGCCGTTGTGCAGATGAGGCAAGCTAATGCCCAGAGTTGCCGAGGGTGGTCCCTGACTGGAGTAGGCACCGAGGCGAGATTTATCGAGCCCGCTGACCATGGTCCACGACTCTGCCGCGTCGGGAATCGAACCCTGGTCCCAGGCCGTCCTCTGCTTATGGGTCTGCCGCCTCTAACCAGTGAGCCACACCACTCCACTCTAGATAGAGTGAGGGCGATAGATAGATAGAGTGAGGGCGATAGATAGATAGAGTAAGGGCGATAGATAGAGTGAGGGCGATAAATAGAGTGATGGCGTTAGATGTATAGATAGAGTGAGGGCGATAGATGGATAGATAGATAGATTGAGGGTGATAGATGGATAGATAGAGTGAGGGTGATAGATAGAGTGATGGCGATAGATAGATACATAGAGTGAGGGTGATAGATAGAGTGAGGGAAATAGATAGATAGATAGATAGACAGATAGATTGAGTGAGTGTGATAGATAGAGTGAGGGCGATAGAGAGGTAGATAGAGGGCGATAGAGAGGTAGATAGAGGGCGATAGATAGAGTGAGGGCGATAGAGTGAGGGCGATAGATAGAGTCAGATAGATAGATGGATAAAGTGAGGGTGATAGATAATGTGAGGGCGATAGAGAGAGGGAGATAGAGAGATAGGTAGATAGATAGATACAGAGAGTTAGGGCGATAGATAGATAGAGTTAGGGCGATAGATAGATAGAGTGAGGGCGATAGATAGATAGAGTGAGGGCGATAGATAGAGTGAGGGCGATAGAGAGGTAGATAGAGGGCGATAGAGAGGTAGATAGAGGGCGATAGATAGAGTGAGGGCGATAGAGAGGTAGATAGAGGGCGATAGATAGAGTGAGGGCGATAGATAGAGTGAGGGCGATAGATAGATAGAGAGGGTGATAGATAGAGTGAGGGCGATAGATAGAGTGAGGGCGATAGATAGAGTGAGGGCGATAGATAGAGTGAGGGCGATAGATAGAGTGAGGGCGATAGATAGATAGATAGATAAATAGAGTGAGGGCGATAGATAGAGTGATGGCGTTAGATGTATAGATAGAGTGAGGGCGATAGATGGATAGATAGAGTGAGGGCGTTAGATAGAGTGAGGGCCTTAGATAGAGTGAGGGCCTTAGATAAGAGTGAGGGCCTTAGATAGAGTGAGGGCCTTAGATAGAGTGAGGGCCTTAGATAAGAGTGAGGGCGATAGATAGAGTGAGGGAGATAGAGTGAGGGCGATAGATAGAGTGAGGGCGATAGATAGAGTGAGGTCGATAGATAGAGTGAGGTCGATAGATAGAGTGAGGTCGATAGATAGAGTGAGGTCGATAGATAGAGTGAGGGCGATAGATAGAGTGAGGGCGATAGATAGAGTGAGGGCGATAGAGGGCGTTAGATAGAGTGAGGGCGATAGATAGAGTGAGGGCGATAGAGCGATAGATAGATAGAGTGAGGGCGATAGATAGATAGAGTGAGGGCGATAGATAGAGTGAGGGCGATAGATAGAGTGAGGGCGATAGATATAGAGAGGGCGATAGATAGATAGATAGATAGAGTGAGGGCAATAGATAGATAGAGTGAGGTCGATAGATAGAGTGAGGTCGATAGATAGAGTGAGGGCGATAGATAGAGTGAGGGCGATAGAGAGGTAGATAGAGGGCGTTAGATAGAGTGAGGGCGATAGATAGAGTGAGGGCGATAGAGAGGTAGATAGAGGGCGTTAGATAGAGTGAGGTCGATAGATAGAGTGAGGTCGATAGATAGAGTGAGGGCGATAGATAGAGTGAGGGCGATAGATAGAGTGAGGGCGATAGATAGACTGAGGGCGATAGATAGAGTGAGGGCGATAGATAGAGTGAGGGCGATGGATAGATACAGTGAGGGCGATGGATAGATAGAGTGAGGGCGATAGATAGAGTGAGGGCGATAGATAGATTGAGGGCGATAGAGTGAGGGCGATAGATAGAGTGAGGGCGATATATAGAGTGAGGGCGATAGATAGAGTGAGGGCGATAGATAGACTGAGGGCGATAGATAGAGTGAGGGCGATGGATAGATAGAGTGAGGGCGATGGATAGATAGAGTGAGGGCGATGGATAGATAGAGTGAGGGCGATGGATAGATAGAGTGAGGGCGATAGAGTGAGGGCGATAGATAGATAGAGTGAGGGCGATAGATAGAGTGAGGGCGATAGACAGAGTGAGGGTGATAGATAGAGGGCGATAGATAGAGAGAGGGCGATAGATAGATAGAGTGAGGGCGATAGATAGATAGAGTGAGGGCAATAGATAGATAGAGTGAGGTCGATAGATAGAGTGAGGGCGATAGAGTGAGGGCGATAGATAGAGTCAGATAGATAGATGGATAAAGTGAGGGTGATAGATAATGTGAGGGCGATAGATAGAGTGAGGGCGATAGATAGAGTGAGGGCGATAGATAGATCGAGTGAGGGCGATAGATAGACTGAGGGCGATAGAGTGAGGGCGATAGATAGAGTGAGGGCGATAGATAGACTGAGGGCGATAGATAGACTGAGGGCGATAGATAGAGTGAGGGAGATAGAGTGAGGGCGATAGATAGAGTGAGGGCGAAAGATAGAGTGAGGGCGAAAGATAGAGTGAGGGCGAAAGATAGAGTGAGGGCGAAAGATAGAGTGAGGGCGAAAGATAGAGTGAGGGCGAAAGATAGAGTGAGGGCGAAAGATAGAGTGAGGGCGATGGATAGATAGAGTGAGGGCGATGGATAGATAGAGTGAGGGCGATGGATAGATAGAGTGAGGGCGATGGATAGATAGAGTGAGGGCGATAGATAGAGTGAGGGCGATAGATAGAGTGAGGGCGATAGATAGAGTGAGGGCGATAGATAGACTGAGGGCGATAGATAGAGTGAGGGCGATGGATAGAGTGAGGGCGATGGATAGAGTGAGGGCGATAGAGTGAGGGCGATAGATAGACTGAGGGCGATAGATAGAGTGAGGGCGATGGATAGATAGAGTGAGGGCGATAGAGTGAGGGCGATAGATAGATAGAGTGAGGGCGATAGATAGAGTGAGGGCGATAGATAGAGTGAGGGCGATAGAGTGAGGGCGATAGATAGAGTCAGATAGATAGATGGATAAAGTGAGGGTGATAGATAATTTGAGGGCGATAGAGTGAGGGCGATAGATAGAGTGAGGGCGATAGATAGACTGAGGGCGATAGATAGCGTGAGGGCGATGGATAGATAGAGTGAGGGCAATGGATAGATAGAGTGAGGGCAATGGATAGATAGAGTGAGGGCGATAGATAGAGTGAGGGCGATAGATAGAGTGAGGGCGATAGATAGATAGAGTGAGGGCGATAGATAGATAGAGTGAGGGCGATAGATAGATAGAGTGAGGGCGATAGATAGATAGAGTGAGGGCGATAGATAGAGTGAGGGCGATAGACAGAGTGCGGGCAATAGATAGAGGGCGATAGATAGAGAGAGGGCGATAGATAGACTGAGGGCGATAGATAGACTGAGGGCGATAGATAGACTGAGGGCGATAGATAGAGTGAGGGCGATGGATAGATAGAGTGAGGGCGATAGAGTGAGGGCGATAGATAGAGTCAGATAGATAGATGGATAAAGTGAGGGCGATAGATAGATAGAGTGAGGGCGATGGATAGATAGAGTGAGGGCGATAGATAGATAGAGTGAGGGCGATGGATAGATAGAGTGAGGGCGATAGATAGAGTGAGGGCGATAGATAGAGTGAGGGCGATAGATAGAGTGAGGGCGATAGATAGAGTGAGGGCGATAGAGTGAGGGCGATAGAGTGAGGGCGATAGAGTGAGGGCGATAGATAGAGTGAGGGCGATGGATAGATAGAGTGAGGGCGATAGATAGAGTGAGGGCGATGGATAGATAGAGTGAGGGCGATAGATAGAGTGAGGGCGATAGATAGAGTGAGGGCGATAGATAGAGTGAGGGCGATAGATAGAGTGAGGGCGATAGATAGAGTGAGGGCGATAGATAGAGTGAGGGCGATAGATAGACTGAGGGCGATGGATAGATAGAGTGAGGGCGATAGAGTGAGGGCGATAGAGTGAGGGCGATAGATAGAGTGAGGGCGATAGACAGAGTGAGGGCAATAGATAGAGGGCGATAGATAGAGAGAGGGCGATAGATAGAGAGAGTGAGGGCGATGGATAGATAGAGTGAGGGCGATGGATAGATAGAGTGAGGGCGATAGATAGAGTGAGGGCGATAGATAGAGTGAGGGCGATAGATAGAGTGAGGGCGATAGATAGAGTGAGGGCGATAGATAGACTGAGGGCAATAGATAGAGTGAGGGCGATGGATAGATAGAGTGAGGGCGATGGATAGATAGAGTGAGGGCGATAGAGTGAGGGCGATAGATAGATAGAGTGAGGGCGATAGATAGATAGAGTGAGGGCGATAGATAGATAGAGTGAGGGCGATAGATAGAGTGAGGGCGATAGACAGAGTGAGGGGCAATAGATAGATAGGGTGATAGAGTGAGGGCGATAGATAGATAGACAGATAGATTGAGTGAGGGTGATAGATAGAGTGATGGCGATAGATGGATGGATGGATGGATAGATACATAGAGTGAGGGCGATAGATAGATAGATAGAGTGAGGGCGATAGATAGAGTGAGGGCGATAGATAGAGTGAGGGCGATAGATAGACTGAGGGCGATAGAGTGAGGGCGATAGATAGAGTGAGGGCGAAAGATAGAGTGAGGGCGATAGATAGAGTGAGGGCGATAGATAGAGTGAGGACGATGGATAGATAGAATGAGGGCGATAGATAGAGTGAGGGCGATAGACAGAGTGAGGGCGATAGATAGAGGGCGATAGATAGAGTGAGGTCGATAGATAGAGTGAGGTCGATAGATAGAGTGAGGGCGATAGATAGAGTGAGGGCGATAGATAGAGTGAGGGCGATAGATAGACTGAGGGCGATAGATAGAGTGAGGGAGATAGAGTGAGGGCGATAGGTAGAGTGAGGGCGAAAGATAGAGTGAGGGCGAAAGATAGAGTGAGGGCGATAGATAGATAGAGTGAGGGTGATGGATAGATAGAGTGAGGGCGTTAGATAGCGTGAGGGCGATAGAGCGATGGCGTTAGATGTATAGATAGATAGAGTGAGGGGGATAGATAGAGTGATGGCGATAGATAGATGGATGGATAGATACATAGAGTGAGGGCGATAGATAGATAGAATGAGGGCGATAGATAGAGTGAGGGCGATAGATAGATTGAGGGCGATAGATAGATAGAGTGAGGGCGATGGATAGATAGAGTGAGGGCGATAGATAGAGTGAGGGCGATAGAGCGATGGCGTTAGATGTATAGATAGATAGAGTGAGGGGGATAGATAGAGTGATGGCGATAGATAGATGGATGGATAGATACATAGAGTGAGGGCGATAGATAGATAGATAGATAGATAGATAGATAGATAGATAGAGTGAGGGCGATAGATAGAGTGAGGGCAATAGATAGAGTGAGGGCAATAGAGTGAGGGCGATATAGAGGGAGATAGATAGAGTGAGTCAGATAGATAGATAGATGGATAGAGTGAGGGTGATAGATAATGTGAGGGCGATAGAGTGAGGGCGATAGACAGAGTGAGGGGCAATAGATAGATAGAATGAGGGCGATAGATAGACTGAGGGCGATAGATAGATAGAGTGAGGGCGATGGATAGATAGAGTGAGGGCGATAGAGTGAGGGCGATAGAGTGAGGGCGATAGATAGAGTGAGGGCGATAGATAGAGTGAGGGCGATAGATAGAGCGATGGCGTTAGATGTATAGATAGATAGAGTGAGGGGGATAGATAGAGTGATGGCGATAGATGGATGGATGGATAGATACATAGAGTGAGGGCGATAGATAGAGTGAGGGCAATAGATAGAGTGAGGGCAATAGAGTGAGGGCGATAGATAGATAGATAGAGTGAGGGCGATATAGAGGGAGATAGATAGAGTGAGGGCGATAGAGTGAGTCAGATAGATAGATAGATGGATAGAGTGAGGGTGATAGATAATGTGAGGGCGATAGAGTGAGGGCGATAGAGTGAGGGTGATAGATAGATAGATAAATAGAGTGAGGGCGATAGATAGAGTGAGGGCCTTAGATAGAGTGAGGGCCTTAGATAGAGTGAGGGCCTTAGATAGAGTGAGGGCGATCGATAGAGTGAGGGCGATCGATAGAGTGATGGCGATAGATAGAGTGAGGGCGATAGATAGAGTGAGGGCGCTAGATAGATAGATAGATAGATAGATAGAATGATGGCGATAGATAGAGTGAGGGCGATAGAGCGATAGATAGATAGAGTGATGGCGATAGATAGGGTGATGCGATAGAGTGAGGGCGATAGATAGAGTGATGGCGATAGATAGATAAATAGAGTGATGGCGATAGATAGTGATGGCAATAGATAGAGTGATGGCGATAGATAGGGTGATGGCGATAGAGTGAGGGCGATAGAGAGAGAGATAGATAGATAGATAGATAGATAGATAGATAGATAGATAGATAGATAGATAGATAGATAGATAGATAGAGTGAGGGCGATAGCTAGATACAGTGAGGGCAATAGATAGAGTGAGGGCAAAAGATAGATAGACTGAGGGCAATAGATAGATAGATAAAGTGAGGGTGATAGATAGATAGAGTGAGGGCGATAGATAGATAGAGTGATGGCGATAGAGTGAGGGCGATAGATAGATACAGTGAGGGCGATAGATAGAGTGAGGGCAATAGATAGATAGAGTGAGGGCAATAGATAGATAGATAAAGTGAGGGTGATAGATAGATAGAGTGATGGCGATAGAGTGAGGGC
>NW_028250588.1:0-114262 GCF_964263255.1 Lissotriton vulgaris | reverse complement strand
ACAGATATATTTTACAATGTTAGAAAGTACATCATTTTATTTAATTGTGTGAATAAAAGGAATCTCCTCCCCGTCGGGGAATTGAACCCCGGTCTCCCGCGTGACAGGCGGGGATACTGACCACTATACTAACGAGGACTTATTGGCTTCAGTTAAACAGTGCTCATCTCCCTGGGGTTAAGGCATGCCCTCGATCAATTCTCAGTATTGTAATAGGCAGAATTGCTGCTTTTGGTTAGGACAAGTAATCTTTTTTCCTAAATTATTACAATACAGAAATTCCTAGCCAAAAACAATTAGTTTTATGAAGAAATTATTTCATTGAAATAAATATCTATCGATCTGTCTATCTAGCTATCTTTCTATTCATCAATATATATATTTATATATATATATATATATATATATATATAATCAGCTCACTTTACCATTTGCAGCTTATAACTATTAGCCACCAGGGGTCACTACTAACCAAAAGCAGTCATTCTACTTGTAAATCGTGCCAATCGAGTGGAACAGCGGCCTAGGATTCACCACTGCTTCATCTCATTTTCCAACAGATTGTAGACGTAAATTGGTTTTGATGGTACGCCTGTGCATGCTGAAATATTCAGAGCATATTCTGAATTTCAGTTAACACATCAGTAAGCATTTTGGCCATCAGTGAATTCAACCTTTTTTCTCAATCGGAATAGGCAAGGATAATGACAGATATATTTTACAATGTTAGAAAGTACATCATTTTATTTAATTGTGTGAATAAAAGGAATCTCCTCCCCGTCGGGGAATTGAACCCCGGTCTCCCGCGTGACAGGCGGGGATACTGACCACTATACTAACGAGGACTTATTGGCTTCAGTTAAACAGTGCTCATCTCCCTGGGGTTAAGGCATGCCCTCGATCAATTCTCAGTATTGTAATAGGCAGAATTGCTGCTTTTGGTTAGGACTAGTAATCTTTTTTCCTAAATTATTACAATACAGAAATTCCTAGCCAAAAACAATTAGTTTTATGAAGAAATTATTTCATTGAAATAAATATCTATCGATCTGTCTATCTAGCTATCTTTCTATTCATCAATATATATATTTATATATATATATATATATATAATCAGCTCACTTTACCATTTGCAGCTTATAACTATTAGCCACCAGGGGTCACTACTAACCAAAAGCAGTCATTCTACTTGTAAATCGTGCCAATCGAGTGGAACAGCGGCCTAGGATTCACCACTGCTTCATCTCATTTTCCAACAGATTGTAGACGTAAATTGGTTTTGATGGTACGCCTGTGCATGCTGAAATATTCAGAGCATATTCTGAATTTCAGTTAACACATCAGTAAGCATTTTGGCCATCAGTGAATTCAACCTTTTTTCTCAATCGGAATAGGCAAGGATAATGACAGATATATTTTACAATGTTAGAAAGTACATCATTTTATTTAATTGTGTGAATAAAAGGAATCTCCTCCCCGTCGGGGAATTGAACCCCGGTCTCCCGCGTGACAGGCGGGGATACTGACCACTATACTAACGAGGACTTATTGGCTTCAGTTAAACAGTGCTCACCTCCCTGGGGTTAAGGCATGCCCTCGATCAATTCTCAGTATTGTAATAGGCAGAATTGCTGCTTTTGGTTAGGACAAGTAATCTTTTTTCCTAAATTATTACAATACAGAAATTCCTAGCCAAAAACAATTAGTTTTATGAAGAAATTATTTCATTGAAATAAATATCTATCGATCTGTCTATCTAGCTATCTTTCTATTCATCAATATATATATTTATATATATATATATATATATAATCAGCTCACTTTACCATTTGCAGCTTATAACTATTAGCCACCAGGGGTCACTACTAACCAAAAGCAGTCATTCTACTTGTAAATCGTGCCAATCGAGTGGAACAGCGGCCTAGGATTCACCACTGCTTCATCTCATTTTCCAACAGATTGTAGACGTAAATTGGTTTTGATGGTACGCCTGTGCATGCTGAAATATTCAGAGCATATTCTGAATTTCAGTTAACACATCAGTAAGCATTTTGGCCATCAGTGAATTCAACCTTTTTTCTCAATCGGAATAGGCAAGGATAATGACAGATATATTTTACAATGTTAGAAAGTACATCATTTTATTTAATTGTGTGAATAAAAGGAATCTCCTCCCCGTCGGGGAATTGAACCCCGGTCTCCCGCGTGACAGGCGGGGATACTGACCACTATACTAACGAGGACTTATTGGCTTCAGTTAAACAGTGCTCATCTCCCTGGGGTTAAGGCATGCCCTCAATCAATTCTCAGTATTGTAATAGGCAGAATTGCTGCTTTTGGTTAGGACAAGTAATCTTTTTTCCTAAATTATTACAATACAGAAATTCCTAGCCAAAAACAATTAGTTTTATGAAGAAATTATTTCATTGAAATAAATATCTATCGATCTGTCTATCTAGCTATCTTTCTATTCATCAATATATATATTTATATATATATATATATATATATATATAATCTGCTCACTTTACCATTTGCAGCTTATAACTATTAGCCACCAGGGGTCACTCCTAACCAAAAGCAGTCATTCTACTTGTAAATCGTGCCAATTGAGTGGAACAGCGGCCTAGGATTCACCACTGCTTCATCTCATTTTCCAACAGATTGTAGACGTAAATTGGTTTTGATGGTATGCCTGTGCATGCTGAAATATTCAGAGCATATTCTGAATTTCAGTTAACACATCAGTAAGCATTTTGGCCATCAGTGAATTCAACCTTTTTTCTCAATCGGAATAGGCAAGGATAATGACAGATATATTTTACAATGTTAGAAAGTACATCATTTTATTTAATTGTGTGAATAAAAGGAATCGCCTCCCCGTCGGGGAATTGAACCCCGGTCTCCCGCGTGACAGGCGGGGATACTGACCACTATACTAACGAGGACTTATTGGCTTCAGTTAAACAGTGCTCACCTCCCTGGGGTTAAGGCATGCCCTCGATCAATTCTCAGTATTGTAATAGGCAGAATTGCTGCTTTTGGTTAGGACAAGTAATCTTTTTTCCTAAATTATTACAATACAGAAATTCCTAGCCAAAAACAATTAGTTTTATGAAGAAATTATTTCATTGAAATAAATATCTATCGATCTGTCTATCTAGCTATCTTTCTATTCATCAATATATATATATATATAATCAGCTCACTTTACCATTTGCAGCTTATAACTATTAGCCACCAGGGGTCACTACTAACCAAAAGCAGTCATTCTACTTGTAAATCGTGCCAATCGAGTGGAACAGCGGCCTAGGATTCACCACTGCTTCATCTCATTTTCCAACAGATTGTAGACGTAAATTGGTTTTGATGGTACGCCTGTGCATGCTGAAATATTCAGAGCATATTCTGAATTTCAGTTAACACATCAGTAAGCATTTTGGCCATCAGTGAATTCAACCTGTTTTCTCAATCGGAATAGGCAAGGATAATGACAGATATATTTTACAATGTTAGAAAGTACATCATTTTATTTAATTGTGTGAATAAAAGGAATCTCCTCCCCGTCGGGGAATTGAACCCCGGTCTCCCGCGTGACAGGCGGGGATACTGACCACTATACTAACGAGGACTTATTGGCTTCAGTTAAACAGTGCTCATCTCCCTGGGGTTAAGGCATGCCCTCGATCAATTCTCAGTATTGTAATAGGCAGAATTGCTGCTTTTGGTTAGGACAAGTAATCTTTTTTCCTAAATTATTACAATACAGAAATTCCTAGCCAAAAACAATTAGTTTTATGAAGAAATTATTTCATTGAAATAAATATCTATCGATCTGTCTATCTAGCTATCTTTCTATTCATCAATATATATATTTATATATATATATATATATATAATCAGCTCACTTTACCATTTGCAGCTTATAACTATTAGCCACCAGGGGTCACTACTAACCAAAAGCAGTCATTCTACTTGTAAATCGTGCCAATCGAGTGGAACAGCGGCCTAGGATTCACCACTGCTTCATCTCATTTTCCAACAGATTGTAGACGTAAATTGGTTTTGATGGTACGCCTGTGCATGCTGAAATATTCAGAGCATATTCTGAATTTCAGTTAACACATCAGTAAGCATTTTGGCCATCAGTGAATTCAACCTTTTTTCTCAATCGGAATAGGCAAGGATAATGACAGATATATTTTACAATGTTAGAAAGTACATCATTTTATTTAATTGTGTGAATAAAAGGAATCTCCTCCCCGTCGGGGAATTGAACCCCGGTCTCCCGCGTGACAGGCGGGGATACTGACCACTATACTAACGAGGACTTATTGGCTTCAGTTAAACAGTGCTCATCTCCCTGGGGTTAAGGCATGCCCTCGATCAATTCTCAGTATTGTAATAGGCAGAATTGCTGCTTTTGGTTAGGACAAGTAATCTTTTTTCCTAAATTATTACAATACAGAAATTCCTAGCCAAAAACAATTAGTTTTATGAAGAAATTATTTCATTGAAATAAATATCTATCGATCTGTCTATCTAGCTATCTTTCTATTCATCAATATATATATTTATATATATATATATATATATAATCAGCTCACTTTACCATTTGCAGCTTATAACTATTAGCCACCAGGGGTCACTACTAACCAAAAGCAGTCATTCTACTTGTAAATCGTGCCAATCGAGTGGAACAGCGGCCTAGGATTCACCACTGCTTCATCTCATTTTCCAACAGATTGTAGACGTAAATTGGTTTTGATGGTACGCCTGTGCATGCTGAAATATTCAGAGCATATTCTGAATTTCAGTTAACACATCAGTAAGCATTTTGGCCATCAGTGAATTCAACCTTTTTTCTCAATCGGAATAGGCAAGGATAATGACAGATATATTTTACAATGTTAGAAAGTACATCATTTTATTTAATTGTGTGAATAAAAGGAATCGCCTCCCCGTCGGGGAATTGAACCCCGGTCTCCCGCGTGACAGGCGGGGATACTGACCACTATACTAACGAGGACTTATTGGCTTCAGTTAAACAGTGCTCATCTCCCTGGGGTTAAGGCATGCCCTCGATCAATTCTCAGTATTGTAATAGGCAGAATTGCTGCTTTTGGTTAGGACAAGTAATCTTTTTTCCTAAATTATTACAATACAGAAATTCCTAGCCAAAAACAATTAGTTTTATGAAGAAATTATTTCATTGAAATAAATATCTATCGATCTGTCTATCTAGCTATCTTTCTATTCATCAATATATATATTTATATATATATATATATATATATATATATAATCAGCTCACTTTACCATTTGCAGCTTATAACTATTAGCCACCAGGGGTCACTACTAACCAAAAGCAGTCATTCTACTTGTAAATCGTGCCAATCGAGTGGAACAGCGGCCTAGGATTCACCACTGCTTCATCTCATTTTCCAACAGATTGTAGACGTAAATTGGTTTTGATGGTACGCCTGTGCATGCTGAAATATTCAGAGCATATTCTGAATTTCAGTTAACACATCAGTAAGCATTTTGGCCATCAGTGAATTCAACCTTTTTTCTCAATCGGAATAGGCAAGGATAATGACAGATATATTTTACAATGTTAGAAAGTACATCATTTTATTTAATTGTGTGAATAAAAGGAATCTCCTCCCCGTCGGGGAATTGAACCCCGGTCTCCCGCGTGACAGGCGGGGATACTGACCACTATACTAACGAGGACTTATTGGCTTCAGTTAAACAGTGCTCATCTCCCTGGGGTTAAGGCATGCCCTCGATCAATTCTCAGTATTGTAATAGGCAGAATTGCTGCTTTTGGTTAGGACTAGTAATCTTTTTTCCTAAATTATTACAATACAGAAATTCCTAGCCAAAAACAATTAGTTTTATGAAGAAATTATTTCATTGAAATAAATATCTATCGATCTGTCTATCTAGCTATCTTTCTATTCATCAATATATATATTTATATATATATATATATATATAATCAGCTCACTTTACCATTTGCAGCTTATAACTATTAGCCACCAGGGGTCACTACTAACCAAAAGCAGTCATTCTACTTGTAAATCGTGCCAATCGAGTGGAACAGCGGCCTAGGATTCACCACTGCTTCATCTCATTTTCCAACAGATTGTAGACGTAAATTGGTTTTGATGGTACGCCTGTGCATGCTGAAATATTCAGAGCATATTCTGAATTTCAGTTAACACATCAGTAAGCATTTTGGCCATCAGTGAATTCAACCTTTTTTCTCAATCGGAATAGGCAAGGATAATGACAGATATATTTTACAATGTTAGAAAGTACATCATTTTATTTAATTGTGTGAATAAAAGGAATCTCCTCCCCGTCGGGGAATTGAACCCCGGTCTCCCGCGTGACAGGCGGGGATACTGACCACTATACTAACGAGGACTTATTGGCTTCAGTTAAACAGTGCTCACCTCCCTGGGGTTAAGGCATGCCCTCGATCAATTCTCAGTATTGTAATAGGCAGAATTGCTGCTTTTGGTTAGGACAAGTAATCTTTTTTCCTAAATTATTACAATACAGAAATTCCTAGCCAAAAACAATTAGTTTTATGAAGAAATTATTTCATTGAAATAAATATCTATCGATCTGTCTATCTAGCTATCTTTCTATTCATCAATATATATATTTATATATATATATATATATATAATCAGCTCACTTTACCATTTGCAGCTTATAACTATTAGCCACCAGGGGTCACTACTAACCAAAAGCAGTCATTCTACTTGTAAATCGTGCCAATCGAGTGGAACAGCGGCCTAGGATTCACCACTGCTTCATCTCATTTTCCAACAGATTGTAGACGTAAATTGGTTTTGATGGTACGCCTGTGCATGCTGAAATATTCAGAGCATATTCTGAATTTCAGTTAACACATCAGTAAGCATTTTGGCCATCAGTGAATTCAACCTTTTTTCTCAATCGGAATAGGCAAGGATAATGACAGATATATTTTACAATGTTAGAAAGTACATCATTTTATTTAATTGTGTGAATAAAAGGAATCTCCTCCCCGTCGGGGAATTGAACCCCGGTCTCCCGCGTGACAGGCGGGGATACTGACCACTATACTAACGAGGACTTATTGGCTTCAGTTAAACAGTGCTCATCTCCCTGGGGTTAAGGCATGCCCTCAATCAATTCTCAGTATTGTAATAGGCAGAATTGCTGCTTTTGGTTAGGACAAGTAATCTTTTTTCCTAAATTATTACAATACAGAAATTCCTAGCCAAAAACAATTAGTTTTATGAAGAAATTATTTCATTGAAATAAATATCTATCGATCTGTCTATCTAGCTATCTTTCTATTCATCAATATATATATTTATATATATATATATATATATATATATAATCTGCTCACTTTACCATTTGCAGCTTATAACTATTAGCCACCAGGGGTCACTCCTAACCAAAAGCAGTCATTCTACTTGTAAATCGTGCCAATTGAGTGGAACAGCGGCCTAGGATTCACCACTGCTTCATCTCATTTTCCAACAGATTGTAGACGTAAATTGGTTTTGATGGTATGCCTGTGCATGCTGAAATATTCAGAGCATATTCTGAATTTCAGTTAACACATCAGTAAGCATTTTGGCCATCAGTGAATTCAACCTTTTTTCTCAATCGGAATAGGCAAGGATAATGACAGATATATTTTACAATGTTAGAAAGTACATCATTTTATTTAATTGTGTGAATAAAAGGAATCGCCTCCCCGTCGGGGAATTGAACCCCGGTCTCCCGCGTGACAGGCGGGGATACTGACCACTATACTAACGAGGACTTATTGGCTTCAGTTAAACAGTGCTCACCTCCCTGGGGTTAAGGCATGCCCTCGATCAATTCTCAGTATTGTAATAGGCAGAATTGCTGCTTTTGGTTAGGACAAGTAATCTTTTTTCCTAAATTATTACAATACAGAAATTCCTAGCCAAAAACAATTAGTTTTATGAAGAAATTATTTCATTGAAATAAATATCTATCGATCTGTCTATCTAGCTATCTTTCTATTCATCAATATATATATATATATAATCAGCTCACTTTACCATTTGCAGCTTATAACTATTAGCCACCAGGGGTCACTACTAACCAAAAGCAGTCATTCTACTTGTAAATCGTGCCAATCGAGTGGAACAGCGGCCTAGGATTCACCACTGCTTCATCTCATTTTCCAACAGATTGTAGACGTAAATTGGTTTTGATGGTACGCCTGTGCATGCTGAAATATTCAGAGCATATTCTGAATTTCAGTTAACACATCAGTAAGCATTTTGGCCATCAGTGAATTCAACCTGTTTTCTCAATCGGAATAGGCAAGGATAATGACAGATATATTTTACAATGTTAGAAAGTACATCATTTTATTTAATTGTGTGAATAAAAGGAATCTCCTCCCCGTCGGGGAATTGAACCCCGGTCTCCCGCGTGACAGGCGGGGATACTGACCACTATACTAACGAGGACTTATTGGCTTCAGTTAAACAGTGCTCATCTCCCTGGGGTTAAGGCATGCCCTCGATCAATTCTCAGTATTGTAATAGGCAGAATTGCTGCTTTTGGTTAGGACAAGTAATCTTTTTTCCTAAATTATTACAATACAGAAATTCCTAGCCAAAAACAATTAGTTTTATGAAGAAATTATTTCATTGAAATAAATATCTATCGATCTGTCTATCTAGCTATCTTTCTATTCATCAATATATATATTTATATATATATATATATATATAATCAGCTCACTTTACCATTTGCAGCTTATAACTATTAGCCACCAGGGGTCACTACTAACCAAAAGCAGTCATTCTACTTGTAAATCGTGCCAATCGAGTGGAACAGCGGCCTAGGATTCACCACTGCTTCATCTCATTTTCCAACAGATTGTAGACGTAAATTGGTTTTGATGGTACGCCTGTGCATGCTGAAATATTCAGAGCATATTCTGAATTTCAGTTAACACATCAGTAAGCATTTTGGCCATCAGTGAATTCAACCTTTTTTCTCAATCGGAATAGGCAAGGATAATGACAGATATATTTTACAATGTTAGAAAGTACATCATTTTATTTAATTGTGTGAATAAAAGGAATCTCCTCCCCGTCGGGGAATTGAACCCCGGTCTCCCGCGTGACAGGCGGGGATACTGACCACTATACTAACGAGGACTTATTGGCTTCAGTTAAACAGTGCTCATCTCCCTGGGGTTAAGGCATGCCCTCGATCAATTCTCAGTATTGTAATAGGCAGAATTGCTGCTTTTGGTTAGGACAAGTAATCTTTTTTCCTAAATTATTACAATACAGAAATTCCTAGCCAAAAACAATTAGTTTTATGAAGAAATTATTTCATTGAAATAAATATCTATCGATCTGTCTATCTAGCTATCTTTCTATTCATCAATATATATATTTATATATATATATATATATATAATCAGCTCACTTTACCATTTGCAGCTTATAACTATTAGCCACCAGGGGTCACTACTAACCAAAAGCAGTCATTCTACTTGTAAATCGTGCCAATCGAGTGGAACAGCGGCCTAGGATTCACCACTGCTTCATCTCATTTTCCAACAGATTGTAGACGTAAATTGGTTTTGATGGTACGCCTGTGCATGCTGAAATATTCAGAGCATATTCTGAATTTCAGTTAACACATCAGTAAGCATTTTGGCCATCAGTGAATTCAACCTTTTTTCTCAATCGGAATAGGCAAGGATAATGACAGATATATTTTACAATGTTAGAAAGTACATCATTTTATTTAATTGTGTGAATAAAAGGAATCGCCTCCCCGTCGGGGAATTGAACCCCGGTCTCCCGCGTGACAGGCGGGGATACTGACCACTATACTAACGAGGACTTATTGGCTTCAGTTAAACAGTGCTCACCTCCCTGGGGTTAAGGCATGCCCTCGATCAATTCTCAGTATTGTAATAGGCAGAATTGCTGCTTTTGGTTAGGACAAGTAATCTTTTTTCCTAAATTATTACAATACAGAAATTCCTAGCCAAAAACAATTAGTTTTATGAAGAAATTATTTCATTGAAATAAATATCTATCGATCTATCTATCTAGCTATCTTTCTATTCATCAATATATATATATATATAATCAGCTCACTTTACCATTTGCAGCTTATAACTATTAGCCACCAGGGGTCACTACTAACCAAAAGCAGTCATTCTACTTGTAAATCGTGCCAATCGAGTGGAACAGCGGCCTAGGATTCACCACTGCTTCATCTCATTTTCCAACAGATTGTAGACGTAAATTGGTTTTGATGGTACGCCTGTGCATGCTGAAATATTCAGAGCATATTCTGAATTTCAGTTAACACATCAGTAAGCATTTTGGCCATCAGTGAATTCAACCTGTTTTCTCAATCGGAATAGGCAAGGATAATGACAGATATATTTTACAATGTTAGAAAGTACATCATTTTATTTAATTGTGTGAATAAAAGGAATCTCCTCCCCGTCGGGGAATTGAACCCCGGTCTCCCGCGTGACAGGCGGGGATACTGACCACTATACTAACGAGGACTTATTGGCTTCAGTTAAACAGTGCTCATCTCCCTGGGGTTAAGGCATGCCCTCGATCAATTCTCAGTATTGTAATAGGCAGAATTGCTGCTTTTGGTTAGGACAAGTAATCTTTTTTCCTAAATTATTACAATACAGAAATTCCTAGCCAAAAACAATTAGTTTTATGAAGAAATTATTTCATTGAAATAAATATCTATCGATCTGTCTATCTAGCTATCTTTCTATTCATCAATATATATATTTATATATATATATATATATATATAATCAGCTCACTTTACCATTTGCAGCTTATAACTATTAGCCACCAGGGGTCACTACTAACCAAAAGCAGTCATTCTACTTGTAAATCGTGCCAATCGAGTGGAACAGCGGCCTAGGATTCACCACTGCTTCATCTCATTTTCCAACAGATTGTAGACGTAAATTGGTTTTGATGGTACGCCTGTGCATGCTGAAATATTCAGAGCATATTCTGAATTTCAGTTAACACATCAGTAAGCATTTTGGCCATCAGTGAATTCAACCTTTTTTCTCAATCGGAATAGGCAAGGATAATGACAGATATATTTTACAATGTTAGAAAGTACATCATTTTATTTAATTGTGTGAATAAAAGGAATCTCCTCCCCGTCGGGGAATTGAACCCCGGTCTCCCGCGTGACAGGCGGGGATACTGACCACTATACTAACGAGGACTTATTGGCTTCAGTTAAACAGTGCTCATCTCCCTGGGGTTAAGGCATGCCCTCGATCAATTCTCAGTATTGTAATAGGCAGAATTGCTGCTTTTGGTTAGGACAAGTAATCTTTTTTCCTAAATTATTACAATACAGAAATTCCTAGCCAAAAACAATTAGTTTTATGAAGAAATTATTTCATTGAAATAAATATCTATTGATCTGTCTATCTAGCTATCTTTCTATTCATCAATATATATATTTATATATATATATATATATATATATATATATATATAATCAGCTCACTTTACCATTTGCAGCTTATAACTATTAGCCACCAGGGGTCACTACTAACCAAAAGCAGTCATTCTACTTGTAAATCGTGCCAATCGAGTGGAACAGCGGCCTAGGATTCACCACTGCTTCATCTCATTTTCCAACAGATTGTAGACGTAAATTGGTTTTGATGGTACGCCTGTGCATGCTGAAATATTCAGAGCATATTCTGAATTTCAGTTAACACATCAGTAAGCATTTTGGCCATCAGTGAATTCAACCTTTTTTCTCAATCGGAATAGGCAAGGATAATGACAGATATATTTTACAATGTTAGAAAGTACATCATTTTATTTAATTGTGTGAATAAAAGGAATCTCCTCCCCGTCGGGGAATTGAACCCCGGTCTCCCGCGTGACAGGCGGGGATACTGACCACTATACTAACGAGGACTTATTGGCTTCAGTTAAACAGTGCTCATCTCCCTGGGGTTAAGGCATGCCCTCGATCAATTCTCAGTATTGTAATAGGCAGAATTGCTGCTTTTGGTTAGGACAAGTAATCTTTTTTCCTAAATTATTACAATACAGAAATTCCTAGCCAAAAACAATTAGTTTTATGAAGAAATTATTTCATTGAAATAAATATCTATCGATCTGTCTATCTAGCTATCTTTCTATTCATCAATATATATATTTATATATATATATATATATAATCAGCTCACTTTACCATTTGCAGCTTATAACTATTAGCCACCAGGGGTCACTACTAACCAAAAGCAGTCATTCTACTTGTAAATCATGCCAATCGAGTGGAACAGCGGCCTAGGATTCACCACTGCTTCATCTCATTTTCCAACAGATTGTAGACGTAAATTGGTTTTGATGGTACGCCTGTGCATGCTGAAATATTCAGAGCATATTCTGAATTTCAGTTAACACATCAGTAAGCATTTTGGCCATCAGTGAATTCAACCTTTTTTCTCAATCGGAATAGGCAAGGATAATGACAGATATATTTTACAATGTTAGAAAGTACATCATTTTATTTAATTGTGTGAATAAAAGGAATCTCCTCCCCGTCGGGGAATTGAACCCCGGTCTCCCGCGTGACAGGCGGGGATACTGACCACTATACTAACGAGGACTTATTGGCTTCAGTTAAACAGTGCTCATCTCCCTGGGGTTAAGGCATGCCCTCGATCAATTCTCAGTATTGTAATAGGCAGAATTGCTGCTTTTGGTTAGGACAAGTAATCTTTTTTCCTAAATTATTACAATACAGAAATTCCTAGCCAAAAACAATTAGTTTTATGAAGAAATTATTTCATTGAAATAAATATCTATCGATCTGTCTATCTAGCTATCTTTCTATTCATCAATATATATATTTATATATATATATATATATATATATATATAATCAGCTCACTTTACCATTTGCAGCTTATAACTATTAGCCACCAGGGGTCACTACTAACCAAAAGCAGTCATTCTACTTGTAAATCGTGCCAATCGAGTGGAACAGCGGCCTAGGATTCACCACTGCTTCATCTCATTTTCCAACAGATTGTAGACGTAAATTGGTTTTGATGGTACGCCTGTGCATGCTGAAATATTCAGAGCATATTCTGAATTTCAGTTAACACATCAGTAAGCATTTTGGCCATCAGTGAATTCAACCTTTTTTCTCAATCGGAATAGGCAAGGATAATGACAGATATATTTTACAATGTTAGAAAGTACATCATTTTATTTAATTGTGTGAATAAAAGGAATCTCCTCCCCGTCGGGGAATTGAACCCCGGTCTCCCGCGTGACAGGCGGGGATACTGACCACTATACTAACGAGGACTTATTGGCTTCAGTTAAACAGTGCTCATCTCCCTGGGGTTAAGGCATGCCCTCGATCAATTCTCAGTATTGTAATAGGCAGAATTGCTGCTTTTGGTTAGGACTAGTAATCTTTTTTCCTAAATTATTACAATACAGAAATTCCTAGCCAAAAACAATTAGTTTTATGAAGAAATTATTTCATTGAAATAAATATCTATCGATCTGTCTATCTAGCTATCTTTCTATTCATCAATATATATATTTATATATATATATATATATATAATCAGCTCACTTTACCATTTGCAGCTTATAACTATTAGCCACCAGGGGTCACTACTAACCAAAAGCAGTCATTCTACTTGTAAATCGTGCCAATCGAGTGGAACAGCGGCCTAGGATTCACCACTGCTTCATCTCATTTTCCAACAGATTGTAGACGTAAATTGGTTTTGATGGTACGCCTGTGCATGCTGAAATATTCAGAGCATATTCTGAATTTCAGTTAACACATCAGTAAGCATTTTGGCCATCAGTGAATTCAACCTTTTTTCTCAATCGGAATAGGCAAGGATAATGACAGATATATTTTACAATGTTAGAAAGTACATCATTTTATTTAATTGTGTGAATAAAAGGAATCTCCTCCCCGTCGGGGAATTGAACCCCGGTCTCCCGCGTGACAGGCGGGGATACTGACCACTATACTAACGAGGACTTATTGGCTTCAGTTAAACAGTGCTCACCTCCCTGGGGTTAAGGCATGCCCTCGATCAATTCTCAGTATTGTAATAGGCAGAATTGCTGCTTTTGGTTAGGACAAGTAATCTTTTTTCCTAAATTATTACAATACAGAAATTCCTAGCCAAAAACAATTAGTTTTATGAAGAAATTATTTCATTGAAATAAATATCTATCGATCTGTCTATCTAGCTATCTTTCTATTCATCAATATATATATTTATATATATATATATATATATAATCAGCTCACTTTACCATTTGCAGCTTATAACTATTAGCCACCAGGGGTCACTACTAACCAAAAGCAGTCATTCTACTTGTAAATCGTGCCAATCGAGTGGAACAGCGGCCTAGGATTCACCACTGCTTCATCTCATTTTCCAACAGATTGTAGACGTAAATTGGTTTTGATGGTACGCCTGTGCATGCTGAAATATTCAGAGCATATTCTGAATTTCAGTTAACACATCAGTAAGCATTTTGGCCATCAGTGAATTCAACCTTTTTTCTCAATCGGAATAGGCAAGGATAATGACAGATATATTTTACAATGTTAGAAAGTACATCATTTTATTTAATTGTGTGAATAAAAGGAATCTCCTCCCCGTCGGGGAATTGAACCCCGGTCTCCCGCGTGACAGGCGGGGATACTGACCACTATACTAACGAGGACTTATTGGCTTCAGTTAAACAGTGCTCATCTCCCTGGGGTTAAGGCATGCCCTCAATCAATTCTCAGTATTGTAATAGGCAGAATTGCTGCTTTTGGTTAGGACAAGTAATCTTTTTTCCTAAATTATTACAATACAGAAATTCCTAGCCAAAAACAATTAGTTTTATGAAGAAATTATTTCATTGAAATAAATATCTATCGATCTGTCTATCTAGCTATCTTTCTATTCATCAATATATATATTTATATATATATATATATATATATATATAATCTGCTCACTTTACCATTTGCAGCTTATAACTATTAGCCACCAGGGGTCACTCCTAACCAAAAGCAGTCATTCTACTTGTAAATCGTGCCAATTGAGTGGAACAGCGGCCTAGGATTCACCACTGCTTCATCTCATTTTCCAACAGATTGTAGACGTAAATTGGTTTTGATGGTATGCCTGTGCATGCTGAAATATTCAGAGCATATTCTGAATTTCAGTTAACACATCAGTAAGCATTTTGGCCATCAGTGAATTCAACCTTTTTTCTCAATCGGAATAGGCAAGGATAATGACAGATATATTTTACAATGTTAGAAAGTACATCATTTTATTTAATTGTGTGAATAAAAGGAATCGCCTCCCCGTCGGGGAATTGAACCCCGGTCTCCCGCGTGACAGGCGGGGATACTGACCACTATACTAACGAGGACTTATTGGCTTCAGTTAAACAGTGCTCACCTCCCTGGGGTTAAGGCATGCCCTCGATCAATTCTCAGTATTGTAATAGGCAGAATTGCTGCTTTTGGTTAGGACAAGTAATCTTTTTTCCTAAATTATTACAATACAGAAATTCCTAGCCAAAAACAATTAGTTTTATGAAGAAATTATTTCATTGAAATAAATATCTATCGATCTGTCTATCTAGCTATCTTTCTATTCATCAATATATATATATATATAATCAGCTCACTTTACCATTTGCAGCTTATAACTATTAGCCACCAGGGGTCACTACTAACCAAAAGCAGTCATTCTACTTGTAAATCGTGCCAATCGAGTGGAACAGCGGCCTAGGATTCACCACTGCTTCATCTCATTTTCCAACAGATTGTAGACGTAAATTGGTTTTGATGGTACGCCTGTGCATGCTGAAATATTCAGAGCATATTCTGAATTTCAGTTAACACATCAGTAAGCATTTTGGCCATCAGTGAATTCAACCTGTTTTCTCAATCGGAATAGGCAAGGATAATGACAGATATATTTTACAATGTTAGAAAGTACATCATTTTATTTAATTGTGTGAATAAAAGGAATCTCCTCCCCGTCGGGGAATTGAACCCCGGTCTCCCGCGTGACAGGCGGGGATACTGACCACTATACTAACGAGGACTTATTGGCTTCAGTTAAACAGTGCTCATCTCCCTGGGGTTAAGGCATGCCCTCGATCAATTCTCAGTATTGTAATAGGCAGAATTGCTGCTTTTGGTTAGGACAAGTAATCTTTTTTCCTAAATTATTACAATACAGAAATTCCTAGCCAAAAACAATTAGTTTTATGAAGAAATTATTTCATTGAAATAAATATCTATCGATCTGTCTATCTAGCTATCTTTCTATTCATCAATATATATATTTATATATATATATATATATATAATCAGCTCACTTTACCATTTGCAGCTTATAACTATTAGCCACCAGGGGTCACTACTAACCAAAAGCAGTCATTCTACTTGTAAATCGTGCCAATCGAGTGGAACAGCGGCCTAGGATTCACCACTGCTTCATCTCATTTTCCAACAGATTGTAGACGTAAATTGGTTTTGATGGTACGCCTGTGCATGCTGAAATATTCAGAGCATATTCTGAATTTCAGTTAACACATCAGTAAGCATTTTGGCCATCAGTGAATTCAACCTTTTTTCTCAATCGGAATAGGCAAGGATAATGACAGATATATTTTACAATGTTAGAAAGTACATCATTTTATTTAATTGTGTGAATAAAAGGAATCTCCTCCCCGTCGGGGAATTGAACCCCGGTCTCCCGCGTGACAGGCGGGGATACTGACCACTATACTAACGAGGACTTATTGGCTTCAGTTAAACAGTGCTCACCTCCCTGGGGTTAAGGCATGCCCTCGATCAATTCTCAGTATTGTAATAGGCAGAATTGCTGCTTTTGGTTAGGACAAGTAATCTTTTTTCCTAAATTATTACAATACAGAAATTCCTAGCCAAAAACAATTAGTTTTATGAAGAAATTATTTCATTGAAATAAATATCTATCGATCTGTCTATCTAGCTATCTTTCTATTCATCAATATATATATTATATATATATATATATATATATATATATATATATAATCAGCTCACTTTACCATTTGCAGCTTATAACTATTAGCCACCAGGGGTCACTACTAACCAAAAGCAGTCATTCTACTTGTAAATCGTGCCAATCGAGTGGAACAGCGGCCTAGGATTCACCACTGCTTCATCTCATTTTCCAACAGATTGTAGACGTAAATTGGTTTTGATGGTACGCCTGTGCATGCTGAAATATTCAGAGCATATTCTGAATTTCAGTTAACACATCAGTAAGCATTTTGGCCATCAGTGAATTCAACCTTTTTTCTCAATCGGAATAGGCAAGGATAATGACAGATATATTTTACAATGTTAGAAAGTACATCATTTTATTTAATTGTGTGAATAAAAGGAATCTCCTCCCCGTCGGGGAATTGAACCCCGGTCTCCCGCGTGACAGGCGGGGATACTGACCACTATACTAACGAGGACTTATTGGCTTCAGTTAAACAGTGCTCATCTCCCTGGGGTTAAGGCATGCCCTCGATCAATTCTCAGTATTGTAATAGGCAGAATTGCTGCTTTTGGTTAGGACAAGTAATCTTTTTTCCTAAATTATTACAATACAGAAATTCCTAGCCAAAAACAATTAGTTTTATGAAGAAATTATTTCATTGAAATAAATATCTATCGATCTGTCTATCTAGCTATCTTTCTATTCATCAATATATATATTTATATATATATATATATATATATATAATCAGCTCACTTTACCATTTGCAGCTTATAACTATTAGCCACCAGGGGTCACTACTAACCAAAAGCAGTCATTCTACTTGTAAATCGTGCCAATCGAGTGGAACAGCGGCCTAGGATTCACCACTGCTTCATCTCATTTTCCAACAGATTGTAGACGTAAATTGGTTTTGATGGTACGCCTGTGCATGCTGAAATATTCAGAGCATATTCTGAATTTCAGTTAACACATCAGTAAGCATTTTGGCCATCAGTGAATTCAACCTTTTTTCTCAATCGGAATAGGCAAGGATAATGACAGATATATTTTACAATGTTAGAAAGTACATCATTTTATTTAATTGTGTGAATAAAAGGAATCTCCTCCCCGTCGGGGAATTGAACCCCGGTCTCCCGCGTGACAGGCGGGGATACTGACCACTATACTAACGAGGACTTATTGGCTTCAGTTAAACAGTGCTCATCTCCCTGGGGTTAAGGCATGCCCTCGATCAATTCTCAGTATTGTAATAGGCAGAATTGCTGCTTTTGGTTAGGACAAGTAATCTTTTTTCCTAAATTATTACAATACAGAAATTCCTAGCCAAAAACAATTAGTTTTATGAAGAAATTATTTCATTGAAATAAATATCTATCGATCTGTCTATCTAGCTATCTTTCTATTCATCAATATATATATTTATATATATATATATATATATATATAATCAGCTCACTTTACCATTTGCAGCTTATAACTATTAGCCACCAGGGGTCACTACTAACCAAAAGCAGTCATTCTACTTGTAAATCGTGCCAATCGAGTGGAACAGCGGCCTAGGATTCACCACTGCTTCATCTCATTTTCCAACAGATTGTAGACGTAAATTGGTTTTGATGGTACGCCTGTGCATGCTGAAATATTCAGAGCATATTCTGAATTTCAGTTAACACATCAGTAAGCATTTTGGCCATCAGTGAATTCAACCTTTTTTCTCAATCGGAATAGGCAAGGATAATGACAGATATATTTTACAATGTTAGAAAGTACATCATTTTATTTAATTGTGTGAATAAAAGGAATCTCCTCCCCGTCGGGGAATTGAACCCCGGTCTCCCGCGTGACAGGCGGGGATACTGACCACTATACTAACGAGGACTTATTGGCTTCAGTTAAACAGTGCTCATCTCCCTGGGGTTAAGGCATGCCCTCGATCAATTCTCAGTATTGTAATAGGCAGAATTGCTGCTTTTGGTTAGGACAAGTAATCTTTTTTCCTAAATTATTACAATACAGAAATTCCTAGCCAAAAACAATTAGTTTTATGAAGAAATTATTTCATTGAAATAAATATCTATCGATCTGTCTATCTAGCTATCTTTCTATTCATCAATATATATATTTATATATATATATATATATATAATCAGCTCACTTTACCATTTGCAGCTTATAACTATTAGCCACCAGGGGTCACTACTAACCAAAAGCAGTCATTCTACTTGTAAATCGTGCCAATCGAGTGGAACAGCGGCCTAGGATTCACCACTGCTTCATCTCATTTTCCAACAGATTGTAGACGTAAATTGGTTTTGATGGTACGCCTGTGCATGCTGAAATATTCAGAGCATATTCTGAATTTCAGTTAACACATCAGTAAGCATTTTGGCCATCAGTGAATTCAACCTTTTTTCTCAATCGGAATAGGCAAGGATAATGACAGATATATTTTACAATGTTAGAAAGTACATCATTTTATTTAATTGTGTGAATAAAAGGAATCGCCTCCCCGTCGGGGAATTGAACCCCGGTCTCCCGCGTGACAGGCGGGGATACTGACCACTATACTAACGAGGACTTATTGGCTTCAGTTAAACAGTGCTCACCTCCCTGGGGTTAAGGCATGCCCTCGATCAATTCTCAGTATTGTAATAGGCAGAATTGCTGCTTTTGGTTAGGACAAGTAATCTTTTTTCCTAAATTATTACAATACAGAAATTCCTAGCCAAAAACAATTAGTTTTATGAAGAAATTATTTCATTGAAATAAATATCTATCGATCTATCTATCTAGCTATCTTTCTATTCATCAATATATATATATATATAATCAGCTCACTTTACCATTTGCAGCTTATAACTATTAGCCACCAGGGGTCACTACTAACCAAAAGCAGTCATTCTACTTGTAAATCGTGCCAATCGAGTGGAACAGCGGCCTAGGATTCACCACTGCTTCATCTCATTTTCCAACAGATTGTAGACGTAAATTGGTTTTGATGGTACGCCTGTGCATGCTGAAATATTCAGAGCATATTCTGAATTTCAGTTAACACATCAGTAAGCATTTTGGCCATCAGTGAATTCAACCTGTTTTCTCAATCGGAATAGGCAAGGATAATGACAGATATATTTTACAATGTTAGAAAGTACATCATTTTATTTAATTGTGTGAATAAAAGGAATCTCCTCCCCGTCGGGGAATTGAACCCCGGTCTCCCGCGTGACAGGCGGGGATACTGACCACTATACTAACGAGGACTTATTGGCTTCAGTTAAACAGTGCTCATCTCCCTGGGGTTAAGGCATGCCCTCGATCAATTCTCAGTATTGTAATAGGCAGAATTGCTGCTTTTGGTTAGGACAAGTAATCTTTTTTCCTAAATTATTACAATACAGAAATTCCTAGCCAAAAACAATTAGTTTTATGAAGAAATTATTTCATTGAAATAAATATCTATCGATCTGTCTATCTAGCTATCTTTCTATTCATCAATATATATATTTATATATATATATATATATATAATCAGCTCACTTTACCATTTGCAGCTTATAACTATTAGCCACCAGGGGTCACTACTAACCAAAAGCAGTCATTCTACTTGTAAATCGTGCCAATCGAGTGGAACAGCGGCCTAGGATTCACCACTGCTTCATCTCATTTTCCAACAGATTGTAGACGTAAATTGGTTTTGATGGTACGCCTGTGCATGCTGAAATATTCAGAGCATATTCTGAATTTCAGTTAACACATCAGTAAGCATTTTGGCCATCAGTGAATTCAACCTTTTTTCTCAATCGGAATAGGCAAGGATAATGACAGATATATTTTACAATGTTAGAAAGTACATCATTTTATTTAATTGTGTGAATAAAAGGAATCTCCTCCCCGTCGGGGAATTGAACCCCGGTCTCCCGCGTGACAGGCGGGGATACTGACCACTATACTAACGAGGACTTATTGGCTTCAGTTAAACAGTGCTCACCTCCCTGGGGTTAAGGCATGCCCTCGATCAATTCTCAGTATTGTAATAGGCAGAATTGCTGCTTTTGGTTAGGACAAGTAATCTTTTTTCCTAAATTATTACAATACAGAAATTCCTAGCCAAAAACAATTAGTTTTATGAAGAAATTATTTCATTGAAATAAATATCTATCGATCTGTCTATCTAGCTATCTTTCTATTCATCAATATATATATTTATATATATATATATATATAATCAGCTCACTTTACCATTTGCAGCTTATAACTATTAGCCACCAGGGGTCACTACTAACCAAAAGCAGTCATTCTACTTGTAAATCGTGCCAATCGAGTGGAACAGCGGCCTAGGATTCACCACTGCTTCATCTCATTTTCCAACAGATTGTAGACGTAAATTGGTTTTGATGGTACGCCTGTGCATGCTGAAATATTCAGAGCATATTCTGAATTTCAGTTAACACATCAGTAAGCATTTTGGCCATCAGTGAATTCAACCTTTTTTCTCAATCGGAATAGGCAAGGATAATGACAGATATATTTTACAATGTTAGAAAGTACATCATTTTATTTAATTGTGTGAATAAAAGGAATCTCCTCCCCGTCGGGGAATTGAACCCCGGTCTCCCGCGTGACAGGCGGGGATACTGACCACTATACTAACGAGGACTTATTGGCTTCAGTTAAACAGTGCTCATCTCCCTGGGGTTAAGGCATGCCCTCGATCAATTCTCAGTATTGTAATAGGCAGAATTGCTGCTTTTGGTTAGGACAAGTAATCTTTTTTCCTAAATTATTACAATACAGAAATTCCTAGCCAAAAACAATTAGTTTTATGAAGAAATTATTTCATTGAAATAAATATCTATCGATCTGTCTATCTAGCTATCTTTCTATTCATCAATATATATATTTATATATATATATATATATATATATATATAATCAGCTCACTTTACCATTTGCAGCTTATAACTATTAGCCACCAGGGGTCACTACTAACCAAAAGCAGTCATTCTACTTGTAAATCGTGCCAATCGAGTGGAACAGCGGCCTAGGATTCACCACTGCTTCATCTCATTTTCCAACAGATTGTAGACGTAAATTGGTTTTGATGGTACGCCTGTGCATGCTGAAATATTCAGAGCATATTCTGAATTTCAGTTAACACATCAGTAAGCATTTTGGCCATCAGTGAATTCAACCTTTTTTCTCAATCGGAATAGGCAAGGATAATGACAGATATATTTTACAATGTTAGAAAGTACATCATTTTATTTAATTGTGTGAATAAAAGGAATCTCCTCCCCGTCGGGGAATTGAACCCCGGTCTCCCGCGTGACAGGCGGGGATACTGACCACTATACTAACGAGGACTTATTGGCTTCAGTTAAACAGTGCTCATCTCCCTGGGGTTAAGGCATGCCCTCGATCAATTCTCAGTATTGTAATAGGCAGAATTGCTGCTTTTGGTTAGGACTAGTAATCTTTTTTCCTAAATTATTACAATACAGAAATTCCTAGCCAAAAACAATTAGTTTTATGAAGAAATTATTTCATTGAAATAAATATCTATCGATCTGTCTATCTAGCTATCTTTCTATTCATCAATATATATATTTATATATATATATATATATATAATCAGCTCACTTTACCATTTGCAGCTTATAACTATTAGCCACCAGGGGTCACTACTAACCAAAAGCAGTCATTCTACTTGTAAATCGTGCCAATCGAGTGGAACAGCGGCCTAGGATTCACCACTGCTTCATCTCATTTTCCAACAGATTGTAGACGTAAATTGGTTTTGATGGTACGCCTGTGCATGCTGAAATATTCAGAGCATATTCTGAATTTCAGTTAACACATCAGTAAGCATTTTGGCCATCAGTGAATTCAACCTTTTTTCTCAATCGGAATAGGCAAGGATAATGACAGATATATTTTACAATGTTAGAAAGTACATCATTTTATTTAATTGTGTGAATAAAAGGAATCTCCTCCCCGTCGGGGAATTGAACCCCGGTCTCCCGCGTGACAGGCGGGGATACTGACCACTATACTAACGAGGACTTATTGGCTTCAGTTAAACAGTGCTCACCTCCCTGGGGTTAAGGCATGCCCTCGATCAATTCTCAGTATTGTAATAGGCAGAATTGCTGCTTTTGGTTAGGACAAGTAATCTTTTTTCCTAAATTATTACAATACAGAAATTCCTAGCCAAAAACAATTAGTTTTATGAAGAAATTATTTCATTGAAATAAATATCTATCGATCTGTCTATCTAGCTATCTTTCTATTCATCAATATATATATTTATATATATATATATATATATAATCAGCTCACTTTACCATTTGCAGCTTATAACTATTAGCCACCAGGGGTCACTACTAACCAAAAGCAGTCATTCTACTTGTAAATCGTGCCAATCGAGTGGAACAGCGGCCTAGGATTCACCACTGCTTCATCTCATTTTCCAACAGATTGTAGACGTAAATTGGTTTTGATGGTACGCCTGTGCATGCTGAAATATTCAGAGCATATTCTGAATTTCAGTTAACACATCAGTAAGCATTTTGGCCATCAGTGAATTCAACCTTTTTTCTCAATCGGAATAGGCAAGGATAATGACAGATATATTTTACAATGTTAGAAAGTACATCATTTTATTTAATTGTGTGAATAAAAGGAATCTCCTCCCCGTCGGGGAATTGAACCCCGGTCTCCCGCGTGACAGGCGGGGATACTGACCACTATACTAACGAGGACTTATTGGCTTCAGTTAAACAGTGCTCATCTCCCTGGGGTTAAGGCATGCCCTCAATCAATTCTCAGTATTGTAATAGGCAGAATTGCTGCTTTTGGTTAGGACAAGTAATCTTTTTTCCTAAATTATTACAATACAGAAATTCCTAGCCAAAAACAATTAGTTTTATGAAGAAATTATTTCATTGAAATAAATATCTATCGATCTGTCTATCTAGCTATCTTTCTATTCATCAATATATATATTTATATATATATATATATATATATATATAATCTGCTCACTTTACCATTTGCAGCTTATAACTATTAGCCACCAGGGGTCACTCCTAACCAAAAGCAGTCATTCTACTTGTAAATCGTGCCAATTGAGTGGAACAGCGGCCTAGGATTCACCACTGCTTCATCTCATTTTCCAACAGATTGTAGACGTAAATTGGTTTTGATGGTATGCCTGTGCATGCTGAAATATTCAGAGCATATTCTGAATTTCAGTTAACACATCAGTAAGCATTTTGGCCATCAGTGAATTCAACCTTTTTTCTCAATCGGAATAGGCAAGGATAATGACAGATATATTTTACAATGTTAGAAAGTACATCATTTTATTTAATTGTGTGAATAAAAGGAATCGCCTCCCCGTCGGGGAATTGAACCCCGGTCTCCCGCGTGACAGGCGGGGATACTGACCACTATACTAACGAGGACTTATTGGCTTCAGTTAAACAGTGCTCACCTCCCTGGGGTTAAGGCATGCCCTCGATCAATTCTCAGTATTGTAATAGGCAGAATTGCTGCTTTTGGTTAGGACAAGTAATCTTTTTTCCTAAATTATTACAATACAGAAATTCCTAGCCAAAAACAATTAGTTTTATGAAGAAATTATTTCATTGAAATAAATATCTATCGATCTGTCTATCTAGCTATCTTTCTATTCATCAATATATATATATATATAATCAGCTCACTTTACCATTTGCAGCTTATAACTATTAGCCACCAGGGGTCACTACTAACCAAAAGCAGTCATTCTACTTGTAAATCGTGCCAATCGAGTGGAACAGCGGCCTAGGATTCACCACTGCTTCATCTCATTTTCCAACAGATTGTAGACGTAAATTGGTTTTGATGGTACGCCTGTGCATGCTGAAATATTCAGAGCATATTCTGAATTTCAGTTAACACATCAGTAAGCATTTTGGCCATCAGTGAATTCAACCTGTTTTCTCAATCGGAATAGGCAAGGATAATGACAGATATATTTTACAATGTTAGAAAGTACATCATTTTATTTAATTGTGTGAATAAAAGGAATCTCCTCCCCGTCGGGGAATTGAACCCCGGTCTCCCGCGTGACAGGCGGGGATACTGACCACTATACTAACGAGGACTTATTGGCTTCAGTTAAACAGTGCTCATCTCCCTGGGGTTAAGGCATGCCCTCGATCAATTCTCAGTATTGTAATAGGCAGAATTGCTGCTTTTGGTTAGGACAAGTAATCTTTTTTCCTAAATTATTACAATACAGAAATTCCTAGCCAAAAACAATTAGTTTTATGAAGAAATTATTTCATTGAAATAAATATCTATCGATCTGTCTATCTAGCTATCTTTCTATTCATCAATATATATATTTATATATATATATATATATATAATCAGCTCACTTTACCATTTGCAGCTTATAACTATTAGCCACCAGGGGTCACTACTAACCAAAAGCAGTCATTCTACTTGTAAATCGTGCCAATCGAGTGGAACAGCGGCCTAGGATTCACCACTGCTTCATCTCATTTTCCAACAGATTGTAGACGTAAATTGGTTTTGATGGTACGCCTGTGCATGCTGAAATATTCAGAGCATATTCTGAATTTCAGTTAACACATCAGTAAGCATTTTGGCCATCAGTGAATTCAACCTTTTTTCTCAATCGGAATAGGCAAGGATAATGACAGATATATTTTACAATGTTAGAAAGTACATCATTTTATTTAATTGTGTGAATAAAAGGAATCTCCTCCCCGTCGGGGAATTGAACCCCGGTCTCCCGCGTGACAGGCGGGGATACTGACCACTATACTAACGAGGACTTATTGGCTTCAGTTAAACAGTGCTCACCTCCCTGGGGTTAAGGCATGCCCTCGATCAATTCTCAGTATTGTAATAGGCAGAATTGCTGCTTTTGGTTAGGACAAGTAATCTTTTTTCCTAAATTATTACAATACAGAAATTCCTAGCCAAAAACAATTAGTTTTATGAAGAAATTATTTCATTGAAATAAATATCTATCGATCTGTCTATCTAGCTATCTTTCTATTCATCAATATATATATTTATATATATATATATATATATAATCAGCTCACTTTACCATTTGCAGCTTATAACTATTAGCCACCAGGGGTCACTACTAACCAAAAGCAGTCATTCTACTTGTAAATCGTGCCAATCGAGTGGAACAGCGGCCTAGGATTCACCACTGCTTCATCTCATTTTCCAACAGATTGTAGACGTAAATTGGTTTTGATGGTACGCCTGTGCATGCTGAAATATTCAGAGCATATTCTGAATTTCAGTTAACACATCAGTAAGCATTTTGGCCATCAGTGAATTCAACCTTTTTTCTCAATCGGAATAGGCAAGGATAATGACAGATATATTTTACAATGTTAGAAAGTACATCATTTTATTTAATTGTGTGAATAAAAGGAATCTCCTCCCCGTCGGGGAATTGAACCCCGGTCTCCCACGTGACAGGCGGGGATACTGACCACTATACTAACGAGGACTTATTGGCTTCAGTTAAACAGTGCTCATCTCCCTGGGGTTAAGGCATGCCCTCGATCAATTCTCAGTATTGTAATAGGCAGAATTGCTGCTTTTGGTTAGGACAAGTAATCTTTTTTCCTAAATTATTACAATACAGAAATTCCTAGCCAAAAACAATTAGTTTTATGAAGAAATTATTTCATTGAAATAAATATCTATCGATCTGTCTATCTAGCTATCTTTCTATTCATCAATATATATATTTATATATATATATATATATATATATATATATATATAATCAGCTCACTTTACCATTTGCAGCTTATAACTATTAGCCACCAGGGGTCACTACTAACCAAAAGCAGTCATTCTACTTGTAAATCGTGCCAATCGAGTGGAACAGCGGCCTAGGATTCACCACTGCTTCATCTCATTTTCCAACAGATTGTAGACGTAAATTGGTTTTGATGGTACGCCTGTGCATGCTGAAATATTCAGAGCATATTCTGAATTTCAGTTAACACATCAGTAAGCATTTTGGCCATCAGTGAATTCAACCTTTTTTCTCAATCGGAATAGGCAAGGATAATGACAGATATATTTTACAATGTTAGAAAGTACATCATTTTATTTAATTGTGTGAATAAAAGGAATCTCCTCCCCGTCGGGGAATTGAACCCCGGTCTCCCGCGTGACAGGCGGGGATACTGACCACTATACTAACGAGGACTTATTGGCTTCAGTTAAACAGTGCTCATCTCCCTGGGGTTAAGGCATGCCCTCGATCAATTCTCAGTATTGTAATAGGCAGAATTGCTGCTTTTGGTTAGGACAAGTAATCTTTTTTCCTAAATTATTACAATACAGAAATTCCTAGCCAAAAACAATTAGTTTTATGAAGAAATTATTTCATTGAAATAAATATCTATCGATCTGTCTATCTAGCTATCTTTCTATTCATCAATATATATATTATATATATATATATATATATATATATATAATCAGCTCACTTTACCATTTGCAGCTTATAACTATTAGCCACCAGGGGTCACTACTAACCAAAAGCAGTCATTCTACTTGTAAATCGTGCCAATCGAGTGGAACAGCGGCCTAGGATTCACCACTGCTTCATCTCATTTTCCAACAGATTGTAGACGTAAATTGGTTTTGATGGTACGCCTGTGCATGCTGAAATATTCAGAGCATATTCTGAATTTCAGTTAACACATCAGTAAGCATTTTGGCCATCAGTGAATTCAACCTTTTTTCTCAATCGGAATAGGCAAGGATAATGACAGATATATTTTACAATGTTAGAAAGTACATCATTTTATTTAATTGTGTGAATAAAAGGAATCTCCTCCCCGTCGGGGAATTGAACCCCGGTCTCCCGCGTGACAGGCGGGGATACTGACCACTATACTAACGAGGACTTATTGGCTTCAGTTAAACAGTGCTCATCTCCCTGGGGTTAAGGCATGCCCTCGATCAATTCTCAGTATTGTAATAGGCAGAATTGCTGCTTTTGGTTAGGACTAGTAATCTTTTTTCCTAAATTATTACAATACAGAAATTCCTAGCCAAAAACAATTAGTTTTATGAAGAAATTATTTCATTGAAATAAATATCTATCGATCTGTCTATCTAGCTATCTTTCTATTCATCAATATATATATTTATATATATATATATATATATAATCAGCTCACTTTACCATTTGCAGCTTATAACTATTAGCCACCAGGGGTCACTACTAACCAAAAGCAGTCATTCTACTTGTAAATCGTGCCAATCGAGTGGAACAGCGGCCTAGGATTCACCACTGCTTCATCTCATTTTCCAACAGATTGTAGACGTAAATTGGTTTTGATGGTACGCCTGTGCATGCTGAAATATTCAGAGCATATTCTGAATTTCAGTTAACACATCAGTAAGCATTTTGGCCATCAGTGAATTCAACCTTTTTTCTCAATCGGAATAGGCAAGGATAATGACAGATATATTTTACAATGTTAGAAAGTACATCATTTTATTTAATTGTGTGAATAAAAGGAATCTCCTCCCCGTCGGGGAATTGAACCCCGGTCTCCCGCGTGACAGGCGGGGATACTGACCACTATACTAACGAGGACTTATTGGCTTCAGTTAAACAGTGCTCACCTCCCTGGGGTTAAGGCATGCCCTCGATCAATTCTCAGTATTGTAATAGGCAGAATTGCTGCTTTTGGTTAGGACAAGTAATCTTTTTTCCTAAATTATTACAATACAGAAATTCCTAGCCAAAAACAATTAGTTTTATGAAGAAATTATTTCATTGAAATAAATATCTATCGATCTGTCTATCTAGCTATCTTTCTATTCATCAATATATATATTTATATATATATATATATATATAATCAGCTCACTTTACCATTTGCAGCTTATAACTATTAGCCACCAGGGGTCACTACTAACCAAAAGCAGTCATTCTACTTGTAAATCGTGCCAATCGAGTGGAACAGCGGCCTAGGATTCACCACTGCTTCATCTCATTTTCCAACAGATTGTAGACGTAAATTGGTTTTGATGGTACGCCTGTGCATGCTGAAATATTCAGAGCATATTCTGAATTTCAGTTAACACATCAGTAAGCATTTTGGCCATCAGTGAATTCAACCTTTTTTCTCAATCGGAATAGGCAAGGATAATGACAGATATATTTTACAATGTTAGAAAGTACATCATTTTATTTAATTGTGTGAATAAAAGGAATCTCCTCCCCGTCGGGGAATTGAACCCCGGTCTCCCGCGTGACAGGCGGGGATACTGACCACTATACTAACGAGGACTTATTGGCTTCAGTTAAACAGTGCTCATCTCCCTGGGGTTAAGGCATGCCCTCAATCAATTCTCAGTATTGTAATAGGCAGAATTGCTGCTTTTGGTTAGGACAAGTAATCTTTTTTCCTAAATTATTACAATACAGAAATTCCTAGCCAAAAACAATTAGTTTTATGAAGAAATTATTTCATTGAAATAAATATCTATCGATCTGTCTATCTAGCTATCTTTCTATTCATCAATATATATATTTATATATATATATATATATATATATATAATCTGCTCACTTTACCATTTGCAGCTTATAACTATTAGCCACCAGGGGTCACTCCTAACCAAAAGCAGTCATTCTACTTGTAAATCGTGCCAATTGAGTGGAACAGCGGCCTAGGATTCACCACTGCTTCATCTCATTTTCCAACAGATTGTAGACGTAAATTGGTTTTGATGGTATGCCTGTGCATGCTGAAATATTCAGAGCATATTCTGAATTTCAGTTAACACATCAGTAAGCATTTTGGCCATCAGTGAATTCAACCTTTTTTCTCAATCGGAATAGGCAAGGATAATGACAGATATATTTTACAATGTTAGAAAGTACATCATTTTATTTAATTGTGTGAATAAAAGGAATCGCCTCCCCGTCGGGGAATTGAACCCCGGTCTCCCGCGTGACAGGCGGGGATACTGACCACTATACTAACGAGGACTTATTGGCTTCAGTTAAACAGTGCTCACCTCCCTGGGGTTAAGGCATGCCCTCGATCAATTCTCAGTATTGTAATAGGCAGAATTGCTGCTTTTGGTTAGGACAAGTAATCTTTTTTCCTAAATTATTACAATACAGAAATTCCTAGCCAAAAACAATTAGTTTTATGAAGAAATTATTTCATTGAAATAAATATCTATCGATCTGTCTATCTAGCTATCTTTCTATTCATCAATATATATATATATATAATCAGCTCACTTTACCATTTGCAGCTTATAACTATTAGCCACCAGGGGTCACTACTAACCAAAAGCAGTCATTCTACTTGTAAATCGTGCCAATCGAGTGGAACAGCGGCCTAGGATTCACCACTGCTTCATCTCATTTTCCAACAGATTGTAGACGTAAATTGGTTTTGATGGTACGCCTGTGCATGCTGAAATATTCAGAGCATATTCTGAATTTCAGTTAACACATCAGTAAGCATTTTGGCCATCAGTGAATTCAACCTGTTTTCTCAATCGGAATAGGCAAGGATAATGACAGATATATTTTACAATGTTAGAAAGTACATCATTTTATTTAATTGTGTGAATAAAAGGAATCTCCTCCCCGTCGGGGAATTGAACCCCGGTCTCCCGCGTGACAGGCGGGGATACTGACCACTATACTAACGAGGACTTATTGGCTTCAGTTAAACAGTGCTCATCTCCCTGGGGTTAAGGCATGCCCTCGATCAATTCTCAGTATTGTAATAGGCAGAATTGCTGCTTTTGGTTAGGACAAGTAATCTTTTTTCCTAAATTATTACAATACAGAAATTCCTAGCCAAAAACAATTAGTTTTATGAAGAAATTATTTCATTGAAATAAATATCTATCGATCTGTCTATCTAGCTATCTTTCTATTCATCAATATATATATTTATATATATATATATATATATAATCAGCTCACTTTACCATTTGCAGCTTATAACTATTAGCCACCAGGGGTCACTACTAACCAAAAGCAGTCATTCTACTTGTAAATCGTGCCAATCGAGTGGAACAGCGGCCTAGGATTCACCACTGCTTCATCTCATTTTCCAACAGATTGTAGACGTAAATTGGTTTTGATGGTACGCCTGTGCATGCTGAAATATTCAGAGCATATTCTGAATTTCAGTTAACACATCAGTAAGCATTTTGGCCATCAGTGAATTCAACCTTTTTTCTCAATCGGAATAGGCAAGGATAATGACAGATATATTTTACAATGTTAGAAAGTACATCATTTTATTTAATTGTGTGAATAAAAGGAATCTCCTCCCCGTCGGGGAATTGAACCCCGGTCTCCCGCGTGACAGGCGGGGATACTGACCACTATACTAACGAGGACTTATTGGCTTCAGTTAAACAGTGCTCACCTCCCTGGGGTTAAGGCATGCCCTCGATCAATTCTCAGTATTGTAATAGGCAGAATTGCTGCTTTTGGTTAGGACAAGTAATCTTTTTTCCTAAATTATTACAATACAGAAATTCCTAGCCAAAAACAATTAGTTTTATGAAGAAATTATTTCATTGAAATAAATATCTATCGATCTGTCTATCTAGCTATCTTTCTATTCATCAATATATATATTTATATATATATATATATATATAATCAGCTCACTTTACCATTTGCAGCTTATAACTATTAGCCACCAGGGGTCACTACTAACCAAAAGCAGTCATTCTACTTGTAAATCGTGCCAATCGAGTGGAACAGCGGCCTAGGATTCACCACTGCTTCATCTCATTTTCCAACAGATTGTAGACGTAAATTGGTTTTGATGGTACGCCTGTGCATGCTGAAATATTCAGAGCATATTCTGAATTTCAGTTAACACATCAGTAAGCATTTTGGCCATCAGTGAATTCAACCTTTTTTCTCAATCGGAATAGGCAAGGATAATGACAGATATATTTTACAATGTTAGAAAGTACATCATTTTATTTAATTGTGTGAATAAAAGGAATCTCCTCCCCGTCGGGGAATTGAACCCCGGTCTCCCACGTGACAGGCGGGGATACTGACCACTATACTAACGAGGACTTATTGGCTTCAGTTAAACAGTGCTCATCTCCCTGGGGTTAAGGCATGCCCTCGATCAATTCTCAGTATTGTAATAGGCAGAATTGCTGCTTTTGGTTAGGACAAGTAATCTTTTTTCCTAAATTATTACAATACAGAAATTCCTAGCCAAAAACAATTAGTTTTATGAAGAAATTATTTCATTGAAATAAATATCTATCGATCTGTCTATCTAGCTATCTTTCTATTCATCAATATATATATTTATATATATATATATATATATATATATATATATATAATCAGCTCACTTTACCATTTGCAGCTTATAACTATTAGCCACCAGGGGTCACTACTAACCAAAAGCAGTCATTCTACTTGTAAATCGTGCCAATCGAGTGGAACAGCGGCCTAGGATTCACCACTGCTTCATCTCATTTTCCAACAGATTGTAGACGTAAATTGGTTTTGATGGTACGCCTGTGCATGCTGAAATATTCAGAGCATATTCTGAATTTCAGTTAACACATCAGTAAGCATTTTGGCCATCAGTGAATTCAACCTTTTTTCTCAATCGGAATAGGCAAGGATAATGACAGATATATTTTACAATGTTAGAAAGTACATCATTTTATTTAATTGTGTGAATAAAAGGAATCTCCTCCCCGTCGGGGAATTGAACCCCGGTCTCCCGCGTGACAGGCGGGGATACTGACCACTATACTAACGAGGACTTATTGGCTTCAGTTAAACAGTGCTCATCTCCCTGGGGTTAAGGCATGCCCTCGATCAATTCTCAGTATTGTAATAGGCAGAATTGCTGCTTTTGGTTAGGACAAGTAATCTTTTTTCCTAAATTATTACAATACAGAAATTCCTAGCCAAAAACAATTAGTTTTATGAAGAAATTATTTCATTGAAATAAATATCTATCGATCTGTCTATCTAGCTATCTTTCTATTCATCAATATATATATTTATATATATATATATATATATAATCAGCTCACTTTACCATTTGCAGCTTATAACTATTAGCCACCAGGGGTCACTACTAACCAAAAGCAGTCATTCTACTTGTAAATCGTGCCAATCGAGTGGAACAGCGGCCTAGGATTCACCACTGCTTCATCTCATTTTCCAACAGATTGTAGACGTAAATTGGTTTTGATGGTACGCCTGTGCATGCTGAAATATTCAGAGCATATTCTGAATTTCAGTTAACACATCAGTAAGCATTTTGGCCATCAGTGAATTCAACCTTTTTTCTCAATCGGAATAGGCAAGGATAATGACAGATATATTTTACAATGTTAGAAAGTACATCATTTTATTTAATTGTGTGAATAAAAGGAATCGCCTCCCCGTCGGGGAATTGAACCCCGGTCTCCCGCGTGACAGGCGGGGATACTGACCACTATACTAACGAGGACTTATTGGCTTCAGTTAAACAGTGCTCACCTCCCTGGGGTTAAGGCATGCCCTCGATCAATTCTCAGTATTGTAATAGGCAGAATTGCTGCTTTTGGTTAGGACAAGTAATCTTTTTTCCTAAATTATTACAATACAGAAATTCCTAGCCAAAAACAATTAGTTTTATGAAGAAATTATTTCATTGAAATAAATATCTATCGATCTATCTATCTAGCTATCTTTCTATTCATCAATATATATATATATATAATCAGCTCACTTTACCATTTGCAGCTTATAACTATTAGCCACCAGGGGTCACTACTAACCAAAAGCAGTCATTCTACTTGTAAATCGTGCCAATCGAGTGGAACAGCGGCCTAGGATTCACCACTGCTTCATCTCATTTTCCAACAGATTGTAGACGTAAATTGGTTTTGATGGTACGCCTGTGCATGCTGAAATATTCAGAGCATATTCTGAATTTCAGTTAACACATCAGTAAGCATTTTGGCCATCAGTGAATTCAACCTGTTTTCTCAATCGGAATAGGCAAGGATAATGACAGATATATTTTACAATGTTAGAAAGTACATCATTTTATTTAATTGTGTGAATAAAAGGAATCTCCTCCCCGTCGGGGAATTGAACCCCGGTCTCCCGCGTGACAGGCGGGGATACTGACCACTATACTAACGAGGACTTATTGGCTTCAGTTAAACAGTGCTCACCTCCCTGGGGTTAAGGCATGCCCTCGATCAATTCTCAGTATTGTAATAGGCAGAATTGCTGCTTTTGGTTAGGACAAGTAATCTTTTTTCCTAAATTATTACAATACAGAAATTCCTAGCCAAAAACAATTAGTTTTATGAAGAAATTATTTCATTGAAATAAATATCTATCGATCTGTCTATCTAGCTATCTTTCTATTCATCAATATATATATTTATATATATATATATATATATAATCAGCTCACTTTACCATTTGCAGCTTATAACTATTAGCCACCAGGGGTCACTACTAACCAAAAGCAGTCATTCTACTTGTAAATCGTGCCAATCGAGTGGAACAGCGGCCTAGGATTCACCACTGCTTCATCTCATTTTCCAACAGATTGTAGACGTAAATTGGTTTTGATGGTACGCCTGTGCATGCTGAAATATTCAGAGCATATTCTGAATTTCAGTTAACACATCAGTAAGCATTTTGGCCATCAGTGAATTCAACCTTTTTTCTCAATCGGAATAGGCAAGGATAATGACAGATATATTTTACAATGTTAGAAAGTACATCATTTTATTTAATTGTGTGAATAAAAGGAATCTCCTCCCCGTCGGGGAATTGAACCCCGGTCTCCCGCGTGACAGGCGGGGATACTGACCACTATACTAACGAGGACTTATTGGCTTCAGTTAAACAGTGCTCATCTCCCTGGGGTTAAGGCATGCCCTCAATCAATTCTCAGTATTGTAATAGGCAGAATTGCTGCTTTTGGTTAGGACAAGTAATCTTTTTTCCTAAATTATTACAATACAGAAATTCCTAGCCAAAAACAATTAGTTTTATGAAGAAATTATTTCATTGAAATAAATATCTATCGATCTGTCTATCTAGCTATCTTTCTATTCATCAATATATATATTTATATATATATATATATATATATATATAATCTGCTCACTTTACCATTTGCAGCTTATAACTATTAGCCACCAGGGGTCACTCCTAACCAAAAGCAGTCATTCTACTTGTAAATCGTGCCAATTGAGTGGAACAGCGGCCTAGGATTCACCACTGCTTCATCTCATTTTCCAACAGATTGTAGACGTAAATTGGTTTTGATGGTATGCCTGTGCATGCTGAAATATTCAGAGCATATTCTGAATTTCAGTTAACACATCAGTAAGCATTTTGGCCATCAGTGAATTCAACCTTTTTTCTCAATCGGAATAGGCAAGGATAATGACAGATATATTTTACAATGTTAGAAAGTACATCATTTTATTTAATTGTGTGAATAAAAGGAATCGCCTCCCCGTCGGGGAATTGAACCCCGGTCTCCCGCGTGACAGGCGGGGATACTGACCACTATACTAACGAGGACTTATTGGCTTCAGTTAAACAGTGCTCACCTCCCTGGGGTTAAGGCATGCCCTCGATCAATTCTCAGTATTGTAATAGGCAGAATTGCTGCTTTTGGTTAGGACAAGTAATCTTTTTTCCTAAATTATTACAATACAGAAATTCCTAGCCAAAAACAATTAGTTTTATGAAGAAATTATTTCATTGAAATAAATATCTATCGATCTGTCTATCTAGCTATCTTTCTATTCATCAATATATATATATATATAATCAGCTCACTTTACCATTTGCAGCTTATAACTATTAGCCACCAGGGGTCACTACTAACCAAAAGCAGTCATTCTACTTGTAAATCGTGCCAATCGAGTGGAACAGCGGCCTAGGATTCACCACTGCTTCATCTCATTTTCCAACAGATTGTAGACGTAAATTGGTTTTGATGGTACGCCTGTGCATGCTGAAATATTCAGAGCATATTCTGAATTTCAGTTAACACATCAGTAAGCATTTTGGCCATCAGTGAATTCAACCTGTTTTCTCAATCGGAATAGGCAAGGATAATGACAGATATATTTTACAATGTTAGAAAGTACATCATTTTATTTAATTGTGTGAATAAAAGGAATCTCCTCCCCGTCGGGGAATTGAACCCCGGTCTCCCGCGTGACAGGCGGGGATACTGACCACTATACTAACGAGGACTTATTGGCTTCAGTTAAACAGTGCTCATCTCCCTGGGGTTAAGGCATGCCCTCGATCAATTCTCAGTATTGTAATAGGCAGAATTGCTGCTTTTGGTTAGGACAAGTAATCTTTTTTCCTAAATTATTACAATACAGAAATTCCTAGCCAAAAACAATTAGTTTTATGAAGAAATTATTTCATTGAAATAAATATCTATCGATCTGTCTATCTAGCTATCTTTCTATTCATCAATATATATATTTATATATATATATATATATATAATCAGCTCACTTTACCATTTGCAGCTTATAACTATTAGCCACCAGGGGTCACTACTAACCAAAAGCAGTCATTCTACTTGTAAATCGTGCCAATCGAGTGGAACAGCGGCCTAGGATTCACCACTGCTTCATCTCATTTTCCAACAGATTGTAGACGTAAATTGGTTTTGATGGTACGCCTGTGCATGCTGAAATATTCAGAGCATATTCTGAATTTCAGTTAACACATCAGTAAGCATTTTGGCCATCAGTGAATTCAACCTTTTTTCTCAATCGGAATAGGCAAGGATAATGACAGATATATTTTACAATGTTAGAAAGTACATCATTTTATTTAATTGTGTGAATAAAAGGAATCTCCTCCCCGTCGGGGAATTGAACCCCGGTCTCCCGCGTGACAGGCGGGGATACTGACCACTATACTAACGAGGACTTATTGGCTTCAGTTAAACAGTGCTCACCTCCCTGGGGTTAAGGCATGCCCTCGATCAATTCTCAGTATTGTAATAGGCAGAATTGCTGCTTTTGGTTAGGACAAGTAATCTTTTTTCCTAAATTATTACAATACAGAAATTCCTAGCCAAAAACAATTAGTTTTATGAAGAAATTATTTCATTGAAATAAATATCTATCGATCTGTCTATCTAGCTATCTTTCTATTCATCAATATATATATTTATATATATATATATATATATAATCAGCTCACTTTACCATTTGCAGCTTATAACTATTAGCCACCAGGGGTCACTACTAACCAAAAGCAGTCATTCTACTTGTAAATCGTGCCAATCGAGTGGAACAGCGGCCTAGGATTCACCACTGCTTCATCTCATTTTCCAACAGATTGTAGACGTAAATTGGTTTTGATGGTACGCCTGTGCATGCTGAAATATTCAGAGCATATTCTGAATTTCAGTTAACACATCAGTAAGCATTTTGGCCATCAGTGAATTCAACCTTTTTTCTCAATCGGAATAGGCAAGGATAATGACAGATATATTTTACAATGTTAGAAAGTACATCATTTTATTTAATTGTGTGAATAAAAGGAATCTCCTCCCCGTCGGGGAATTGAACCCCGGTCTCCCACGTGACAGGCGGGGATACTGACCACTATACTAACGAGGACTTATTGGCTTCAGTTAAACAGTGCTCATCTCCCTGGGGTTAAGGCATGCCCTCGATCAATTCTCAGTATTGTAATAGGCAGAATTGCTGCTTTTGGTTAGGACAAGTAATCTTTTTTCCTAAATTATTACAATACAGAAATTCCTAGCCAAAAACAATTAGTTTTATGAAGAAATTATTTCATTGAAATAAATATCTATCGATCTGTCTATCTAGCTATCTTTCTATTCATCAATATATATATTTATATATATATATATATATATATATATATATATATAATCAGCTCACTTTACCATTTGCAGCTTATAACTATTAGCCACCAGGGGTCACTACTAACCAAAAGCAGTCATTCTACTTGTAAATCGTGCCAATCGAGTGGAACAGCGGCCTAGGATTCACCACTGCTTCATCTCATTTTCCAACAGATTGTAGACGTAAATTGGTTTTGATGGTACGCCTGTGCATGCTGAAATATTCAGAGCATATTCTGAATTTCAGTTAACACATCAGTAAGCATTTTGGCCATCAGTGAATTCAACCTTTTTTCTCAATCGGAATAGGCAAGGATAATGACAGATATATTTTACAATGTTAGAAAGTACATCATTTTATTTAATTGTGTGAATAAAAGGAATCTCCTCCCCGTCGGGGAATTGAACCCCGGTCTCCCGCGTGACAGGCGGGGATACTGACCACTATACTAACGAGGACTTATTGGCTTCAGTTAAACAGTGCTCATCTCCCTGGGGTTAAGGCATGCCCTCGATCAATTCTCAGTATTGTAATAGGCAGAATTGCTGCTTTTGGTTAGGACAAGTAATCTTTTTTCCTAAATTATTACAATACAGAAATTCCTAGCCAAAAACAATTAGTTTTATGAAGAAATTATTTCATTGAAATAAATATCTATCGATCTGTCTATCTAGCTATCTTTCTATTCATCAATATATATATTTATATATATATATATATATATAATCAGCTCACTTTACCATTTGCAGCTTATAACTATTAGCCACCAGGGGTCACTACTAACCAAAAGCAGTCATTCTACTTGTAAATCGTGCCAATCGAGTGGAACAGCGGCCTAGGATTCACCACTGCTTCATCTCATTTTCCAACAGATTGTAGACGTAAATTGGTTTTGATGGTACGCCTGTGCATGCTGAAATATTCAGAGCATATTCTGAATTTCAGTTAACACATCAGTAAGCATTTTGGCCATCAGTGAATTCAACCTTTTTTCTCAATCGGAATAGGCAAGGATAATGACAGATATATTTTACAATGTTAGAAAGTACATCATTTTATTTAATTGTGTGAATAAAAGGAATCGCCTCCCCGTCGGGGAATTGAACCCCGGTCTCCCGCGTGACAGGCGGGGATACTGACCACTATACTAACGAGGACTTATTGGCTTCAGTTAAACAGTGCTCACCTCCCTGGGGTTAAGGCATGCCCTCGATCAATTCTCAGTATTGTAATAGGCAGAATTGCTGCTTTTGGTTAGGACAAGTAATCTTTTTTCCTAAATTATTACAATACAGAAATTCCTAGCCAAAAACAATTAGTTTTATGAAGAAATTATTTCATTGAAATAAATATCTATCGATCTATCTATCTAGCTATCTTTCTATTCATCAATATATATATATATATAATCAGCTCACTTTACCATTTGCAGCTTATAACTATTAGCCACCAGGGGTCACTACTAACCAAAAGCAGTCATTCTACTTGTAAATCGTGCCAATCGAGTGGAACAGCGGCCTAGGATTCACCACTGCTTCATCTCATTTTCCAACAGATTGTAGACGTAAATTGGTTTTGATGGTACGCCTGTGCATGCTGAAATATTCAGAGCATATTCTGAATTTCAGTTAACACATCAGTAAGCATTTTGGCCATCAGTGAATTCAACCTGTTTTCTCAATCGGAATAGGCAAGGATAATGACAGATATATTTTACAATGTTAGAAAGTACATCATTTTATTTAATTGTGTGAATAAAAGGAATCTCCTCCCCGTCGGGGAATTGAACCCCGGTCTCCCGCGTGACAGGCGGGGATACTGACCACTATACTAACGAGGACTTATTGGCTTCAGTTAAACAGTGCTCATCTCCCTGGGGTTAAGGCATGCCCTCGATCAATTCTCAGTATTGTAATAGGCAGAATTGCTGCTTTTGGTTAGGACAAGTAATCTTTTTTCCTAAATTATTACAATACAGAAATTCCTAGCCAAAAACAATTAGTTTTATGAAGAAATTATTTCATTGAAATAAATATCTATCGATCTGTCTATCTAGCTATCTTTCTATTCATCAATATATATATTTATATATATATATATATATATAATCAGCTCACTTTACCATTTGCAGCTTATAACTATTAGCCACCAGGGGTCACTACTAACCAAAAGCAGTCATTCTACTTGTAAATCGTGCCAATCGAGTGGAACAGCGGCCTAGGATTCACCACTGCTTCATCTCATTTTCCAACAGATTGTAGACGTAAATTGGTTTTGATGGTACGCCTGTGCATGCTGAAATATTCAGAGCATATTCTGAATTTCAGTTAACACATCAGTAAGCATTTTGGCCATCAGTGAATTCAACCTTTTTTCTCAATCGGAATAGGCAAGGATAATGACAGATATATTTTACAATGTTAGAAAGTACATCATTTTATTTAATTGTGTGAATAAAAGGAATCTCCTCCCCGTCGGGGAATTGAACCCCGGTCTCCCGCGTGACAGGCGGGGATACTGACCACTATACTAACGAGGACTTATTGGCTTCAGTTAAACAGTGCTCACCTCCCTGGGGTTAAGGCATGCCCTCGATCAATTCTCAGTATTGTAATAGGCAGAATTGCTGCTTTTGGTTAGGACAAGTAATCTTTTTTCCTAAATTATTACAATACAGAAATTCCTAGCCAAAAACAATTAGTTTTATGAAGAAATTATTTCATTGAAATAAATATCTATCGATCTGTCTATCTAGCTATCTTTCTATTCATCAATATATATATTTATATATATATATATATATAATCAGCTCACTTTACCATTTGCAGCTTATAACTATTAGCCACCAGGGGTCACTACTAACCAAAAGCAGTCATTCTACTTGTAAATCGTGCCAATCGAGTGGAACAGCGGCCTAGGATTCACCACTGCTTCATCTCATTTTCCAACAGATTGTAGACGTAAATTGGTTTTGATGGTACGCCTGTGCATGCTGAAATATTCAGAGCATATTCTGAATTTCAGTTAACACATCAGTAAGCATTTTGGCCATCAGTGAATTCAACCTTTTTTCTCAATCGGAATAGGCAAGGATAATGACAGATATATTTTACAATGTTAGAAAGTACATCATTTTATTTAATTGTGTGAATAAAAGGAATCTCCTCCCCGTCGGGGAATTGAACCCCGGTCTCCCGCGTGACAGGCGGGGATACTGACCACTATACTAACGAGGACTTATTGGCTTCAGTTAAACAGTGCTCACCTCCCTGGGGTTAAGGCATGCCCTCGATCAATTCTCAGTATTGTAATAGGCAGAATTGCTGCTTTTGGTTAGGACAAGTAATCTTTTTTCCTAAATTATTACAATACAGAAATTCCTAGCCAAAAACAATTAGTTTTATGAAGAAATTATTTCATTGAAATAAATATCTATCGATCTGTCTATCTAGCTATCTTTCTATTCATCAATATATATATTTATATATATATATATATATATAATCAGCTCACTTTACCATTTGCAGCTTATAACTATTAGCCACCAGGGGTCACTACTAACCAAAAGCAGTCATTCTACTTGTAAATCGTGCCAATCGAGTGGAACAGCGGCCTAGGATTCACCACTGCTTCATCTCATTTTCCAACAGATTGTAGACGTAAATTGGTTTTGATGGTACGCCTGTGCATGCTGAAATATTCAGAGCATATTCTGAATTTCAGTTAACACATCAGTAAGCATTTTGGCCATCAGTGAATTCAACCTTTTTTCTCAATCGGAATAGGCAAGGATAATGACAGATATATTTTACAATGTTAGAAAGTACATCATTTTATTTAATTGTGTGAATAAAAGGAATCTCCTCCCCGTCGGGGAATTGAACCCCGGTCTCCCGCGTGACAGGCGGGGATACTGACCACTATACTAACGAGGACTTATTGGCTTCAGTTAAACAGTGCTCATCTCCCTGGGGTTAAGGCATGCCCTCAATCAATTCTCAGTATTGTAATAGGCAGAATTGCTGCTTTTGGTTAGGACAAGTAATCTTTTTTCCTAAATTATTACAATACAGAAATTCCTAGCCAAAAACAATTAGTTTTATGAAGAAATTATTTCATTGAAATAAATATCTATCGATCTGTCTATCTAGCTATCTTTCTATTCATCAATATATATATTTATATATATATATATATATATATATATAATCTGCTCACTTTACCATTTGCAGCTTATAACTATTAGCCACCAGGGGTCACTCCTAACCAAAAGCAGTCATTCTACTTGTAAATCGTGCCAATTGAGTGGAACAGCGGCCTAGGATTCACCACTGCTTCATCTCATTTTCCAACAGATTGTAGACGTAAATTGGTTTTGATGGTATGCCTGTGCATGCTGAAATATTCAGAGCATATTCTGAATTTCAGTTAACACATCAGTAAGCATTTTGGCCATCAGTGAATTCAACCTTTTTTCTCAATCGGAATAGGCAAGGATAATGACAGATATATTTTACAATGTTAGAAAGTACATCATTTTATTTAATTGTGTGAATAAAAGGAATCGCCTCCCCGTCGGGGAATTGAACCCCGGTCTCCCGCGTGACAGGCGGGGATACTGACCACTATACTAACGAGGACTTATTGGCTTCAGTTAAACAGTGCTCACCTCCCTGGGGTTAAGGCATGCCCTCGATCAATTCTCAGTATTGTAATAGGCAGAATTGCTGCTTTTGGTTAGGACAAGTAATCTTTTTTCCTAAATTATTACAATACAGAAATTCCTAGCCAAAAACAATTAGTTTTATGAAGAAATTATTTCATTGAAATAAATATCTATCGATCTGTCTATCTAGCTATCTTTCTATTCATCAATATATATATATATATAATCAGCTCACTTTACCATTTGCAGCTTATAACTATTAGCCACCAGGGGTCACTACTAACCAAAAGCAGTCATTCTACTTGTAAATCGTGCCAATCGAGTGGAACAGCGGCCTAGGATTCACCACTGCTTCATCTCATTTTCCAACAGATTGTAGACGTAAATTGGTTTTGATGGTACGCCTGTGCATGCTGAAATATTCAGAGCATATTCTGAATTTCAGTTAACACATCAGTAAGCATTTTGGCCATCAGTGAATTCAACCTGTTTTCTCAATCGGAATAGGCAAGGATAATGACAGATATATTTTACAATGTTAGAAAGTACATCATTTTATTTAATTGTGTGAATAAAAGGAATCTCCTCCCCGTCGGGGAATTGAACCCCGGTCTCCCGCGTGACAGGCGGGGATACTGACCACTATACTAACGAGGACTTATTGGCTTCAGTTAAACAGTGCTCATCTCCCTGGGGTTAAGGCATGCCCTCGATCAATTCTCAGTATTGTAATAGGCAGAATTGCTGCTTTTGGTTAGGACAAGTAATCTTTTTTCCTAAATTATTACAATACAGAAATTCCTAGCCAAAAACAATTAGTTTTATGAAGAAATTATTTCATTGAAATAAATATCTATCGATCTGTCTATCTAGCTATCTTTCTATTCATCAATATATATATTTATATATATATATATATATATAATCAGCTCACTTTACCATTTGCAGCTTATAACTATTAGCCACCAGGGGTCACTACTAACCAAAAGCAGTCATTCTACTTGTAAATCGTGCCAATCGAGTGGAACAGCGGCCTAGGATTCACCACTGCTTCATCTCATTTTCCAACAGATTGTAGACGTAAATTGGTTTTGATGGTACGCCTGTGCATGCTGAAATATTCAGAGCATATTCTGAATTTCAGTTAACACATCAGTAAGCATTTTGGCCATCAGTGAATTCAACCTTTTTTCTCAATCGGAATAGGCAAGGATAATGACAGATATATTTTACAATGTTAGAAAGTACATCATTTTATTTAATTGTGTGAATAAAAGGAATCTCCTCCCCGTCGGGGAATTGAACCCCGGTCTCCCGCGTGACAGGCGGGGATACTGACCACTATACTAACGAGGACTTATTGGCTTCAGTTAAACAGTGCTCACCTCCCTGGGGTTAAGGCATGCCCTCGATCAATTCTCAGTATTGTAATAGGCAGAATTGCTGCTTTTGGTTAGGACAAGTAATCTTTTTTCCTAAATTATTACAATACAGAAATTCCTAGCCAAAAACAATTAGTTTTATGAAGAAATTATTTCATTGAAATAAATATCTATCGATCTGTCTATCTAGCTATCTTTCTATTCATCAATATATATATTTATATATATATATATATATATAATCAGCTCACTTTACCATTTGCAGCTTATAACTATTAGCCACCAGGGGTCACTACTAACCAAAAGCAGTCATTCTACTTGTAAATCGTGCCAATCGAGTGGAACAGCGGCCTAGGATTCACCACTGCTTCATCTCATTTTCCAACAGATTGTAGACGTAAATTGGTTTTGATGGTACGCCTGTGCATGCTGAAATATTCAGAGCATATTCTGAATTTCAGTTAACACATCAGTAAGCATTTTGGCCATCAGTGAATTCAACCTTTTTTCTCAATCGGAATAGGCAAGGATAATGACAGATATATTTTACAATGTTAGAAAGTACATCATTTTATTTAATTGTGTGAATAAAAGGAATCTCCTCCCCGTCGGGGAATTGAACCCCGGTCTCCCACGTGACAGGCGGGGATACTGACCACTATACTAACGAGGACTTATTGGCTTCAGTTAAACAGTGCTCATCTCCCTGGGGTTAAGGCATGCCCTCGATCAATTCTCAGTATTGTAATAGGCAGAATTGCTGCTTTTGGTTAGGACAAGTAATCTTTTTTCCTAAATTATTACAATACAGAAATTCCTAGCCAAAAACAATTAGTTTTATGAAGAAATTATTTCATTGAAATAAATATCTATCGATCTGTCTATCTAGCTATCTTTCTATTCATCAATATATATATTTATATATATATATATATATATATATATATATATATAATCAGCTCACTTTACCATTTGCAGCTTATAACTATTAGCCACCAGGGGTCACTACTAACCAAAAGCAGTCATTCTACTTGTAAATCGTGCCAATCGAGTGGAACAGCGGCCTAGGATTCACCACTGCTTCATCTCATTTTCCAACAGATTGTAGACGTAAATTGGTTTTGATGGTACGCCTGTGCATGCTGAAATATTCAGAGCATATTCTGAATTTCAGTTAACACATCAGTAAGCATTTTGGCCATCAGTGAATTCAACCTTTTTTCTCAATCGGAATAGGCAAGGATAATGACAGATATATTTTACAATGTTAGAAAGTACATCATTTTATTTAATTGTGTGAATAAAAGGAATCTCCTCCCCGTCGGGGAATTGAACCCCGGTCTCCCGCGTGACAGGCGGGGATACTGACCACTATACTAACGAGGACTTATTGGCTTCAGTTAAACAGTGCTCATCTCCCTGGGGTTAAGGCATGCCCTCGATCAATTCTCAGTATTGTAATAGGCAGAATTGCTGCTTTTGGTTAGGACAAGTAATCTTTTTTCCTAAATTATTACAATACAGAAATTCCTAGCCAAAAACAATTAGTTTTATGAAGAAATTATTTCATTGAAATAAATATCTATCGATCTGTCTATCTAGCTATCTTTCTATTCATCAATATATATATTTATATATATATATATATATATAATCAGCTCACTTTACCATTTGCAGCTTATAACTATTAGCCACCAGGGGTCACTACTAACCAAAAGCAGTCATTCTACTTGTAAATCGTGCCAATCGAGTGGAACAGCGGCCTAGGATTCACCACTGCTTCATCTCATTTTCCAACAGATTGTAGACGTAAATTGGTTTTGATGGTACGCCTGTGCATGCTGAAATATTCAGAGCATATTCTGAATTTCAGTTAACACATCAGTAAGCATTTTGGCCATCAGTGAATTCAACCTTTTTTCTCAATCGGAATAGGCAAGGATAATGACAGATATATTTTACAATGTTAGAAAGTACATCATTTTATTTAATTGTGTGAATAAAAGGAATCGCCTCCCCGTCGGGGAATTGAACCCCGGTCTCCCGCGTGACAGGCGGGGATACTGACCACTATACTAACGAGGACTTATTGGCTTCAGTTAAACAGTGCTCACCTCCCTGGGGTTAAGGCATGCCCTCGATCAATTCTCAGTATTGTAATAGGCAGAATTGCTGCTTTTGGTTAGGACAAGTAATCTTTTTTCCTAAATTATTACAATACAGAAATTCCTAGCCAAAAACAATTAGTTTTATGAAGAAATTATTTCATTGAAATAAATATCTATCGATCTATCTATCTAGCTATCTTTCTATTCATCAATATATATATATATATAATCAGCTCACTTTACCATTTGCAGCTTATAACTATTAGCCACCAGGGGTCACTACTAACCAAAAGCAGTCATTCTACTTGTAAATCGTGCCAATCGAGTGGAACAGCGGCCTAGGATTCACCACTGCTTCATCTCATTTTCCAACAGATTGTAGACGTAAATTGGTTTTGATGGTACGCCTGTGCATGCTGAAATATTCAGAGCATATTCTGAATTTCAGTTAACACATCAGTAAGCATTTTGGCCATCAGTGAATTCAACCTGTTTTCTCAATCGGAATAGGCAAGGATAATGACAGATATATTTTACAATGTTAGAAAGTACATCATTTTATTTAATTGTGTGAATAAAAGGAATCTCCTCCCCGTCGGGGAATTGAACCCCGGTCTCCCGCGTGACAGGCGGGGATACTGACCACTATACTAACGAGGACTTATTGGCTTCAGTTAAACAGTGCTCATCTCCCTGGGGTTAAGGCATGCCCTCGATCAATTCTCAGTATTGTAATAGGCAGAATTGCTGCTTTTGGTTAGGACAAGTAATCTTTTTTCCTAAATTATTACAATACAGAAATTCCTAGCCAAAAACAATTAGTTTTATGAAGAAATTATTTCATTGAAATAAATATCTATCGATCTGTCTATCTAGCTATCTTTCTATTCATCAATATATATATTTATATATATATATATATATATAATCAGCTCACTTTACCATTTGCAGCTTATAACTATTAGCCACCAGGGGTCACTACTAACCAAAAGCAGTCATTCTACTTGTAAATCGTGCCAATCGAGTGGAACAGCGGCCTAGGATTCACCACTGCTTCATCTCATTTTCCAACAGATTGTAGACGTAAATTGGTTTTGATGGTACGCCTGTGCATGCTGAAATATTCAGAGCATATTCTGAATTTCAGTTAACACATCAGTAAGCATTTTGGCCATCAGTGAATTCAACCTTTTTTCTCAATCGGAATAGGCAAGGATAATGACAGATATATGAAAGTACATCATTTTATTTAATTGTGTGAATAAAAGGAATCTCCTCCCCGTCGGGGAATTGAACCCCGGTCTCCCACGTGACAGGCGGGGATACTGACCACTATACTAACGAGGACTTATTGGCTTCAGTTAAACAGTGCTCACCTCCCTGGGGTTAAGGCATGCCCTCGATCAATTCTCAGTATTGTAATAGGCAGAATTGCTGCTTTTGGTTAGGACAAGTAATCTTTTTTCCTAAATTATTACAATACAGAAATTCCTAGCCAAAAACAATTAGTTTTATGAAGAAATTATTTCATTGAAATAAATATCTATCGATCTGTCTATCTAGCTATCTTTCTATTCATCAATATATATATTTATATATATATATATATATATATAATCAGCTCACTTTACCATTTGCAGCTTATAACTATTAGCCACCAGGGGTCACTACTAACCAAAAGCAGTCATTCTACTTGTAAATCGTGCCAATCGAGTGGAACAGCGGCCTAGGATTCACCACTGCTTCATCTCATTTTCCAACAGATTGTAGACGTAAATTGGTTTTGATGGTACGCCTGTGCATGCTGAAATATTCAGAGCATATTCTGAATTTCAGTTAACACATCAGTAAGCATTTTGGCCATCAGTGAATTCAACCTTTTTTCTCAATCGGAATAGGCAAGGATAATGACAGATATATTTTACAATGTTAGAAAGTACATCATTTTATTTAATTGTGTGAATAAAAGGAATCTCCTCCCCGTCGGGGAATTGAACCCCGGTCTCCCGCGTGACAGGCGGGGATACTGACCACTATACTAACGAGGACTTATTGGCTTCAGTTAAACAGTGCTCACCTCCCTGGGGTTAAGGCATGCCCTCGATCAATTCTCAGTATTGTAATAGGCAGAATTGCTGCTTTTGGTTAGGACAAGTAATCTTTTTTCCTAAATTATTACAATACAGAAATTCCTAGCCAAAAACAATTAGTTTTATGAAGAAATTATTTCATTGAAATAAATATCTATCGATCTGTCTATCTAGCTATCTTTCTATTCATCAATATATATATTTATATATATATATATATATATATAATCAGCTCACTTTACCATTTGCAGCTTATAACTATTAGCCACCAGGGGTCACTACTAACCAAAAGCAGTCATTCTACTTGTAAATCGTGCCAATCGAGTGGAACAGCGGCCTAGGATTCACCACTGCTTCATCTCATTTTCCAACAGATTGTAGACGTAAATTGGTTTTGATGGTACGCCTGTGCATGCTGAAATATTCAGAGCATATTCTGAATTTCAGTTAACACATCAGTAAGCATTTTGGCCATCAGTGAATTCAACCTTTTTTCTCAATCGGAATAGGCAAGGATAATGACAGATATATTTTACAATGTTAGAAAGTACATCATTTTATTTAATTGTGTGAATAAAAGGAATCTCCTCCCCGTCGGGGAATTGAACCCCGGTCTCCCGCGTGACAGGCGGGGATACTGACCACTATACTAACGAGGACTTATTGGCTTCAGTTAAACAGTGCTCACCTCCCTGGGGTTAAGGCATGCCCTCGATCAATTCTCAGTATTGTAATAGGCAGAATTGCTGCTTTTGGTTAGGACAAGTAATCTTTTTTCCTAAATTATTACAATACAGAAATTCCTAGCCAAAAACAATTAGTTTTATGAAGAAATTATTTCATTGAAATAAATATCTATCGATCTGTCTATCTAGCTATCTTTCTATTCATCAATATATATATTTATATATATATATATATATATATAATCAGCTCACTTTACCATTTGCAGCTTATAACTATTAGCCACCAGGGGTCACTACTAACCAAAAGCAGTCATTCTACTTGTAAATCGTGCCAATCGAGTGGAACAGCGGCCTAGGATTCACCACTGCTTCATCTCATTTTCCAACAGATTGTAGACGTAAATTGGTTTTGATGGTACGCCTGTGCATGCTGAAATATTCAGAGCATATTCTGAATTTCAGTTAACACATCAGTAAGCATTTTGGCCATCAGTGAATTCAACCTTTTTTCTCAATCGGAATAGGCAAGGATAATGACAGATATATTTTACAATGTTAGAAAGTACATCATTTTATTTAATTGTGTGAATAAAAGGAATCTCCTCCCCGTCGGGGAATTGAACCCCGGTCTCCCGCGTGACAGGCGGGGATACTGACCACTATACTAACGAGGACTTATTGGCTTTAGTTAAACAGTGCTCACCTCCCTGGGGTTAAGGCATGCCCTCGATCAATTCTCAGTATTGTAATAGGCAGAATTGCTGCTTTTGGTTAGGACAAGTAATCTTTTTTCCTAAATTATTACAATACAGAAATTCCTAGCCAAAAACAATTAGTTTTATGAAGAAATTATTTCATTGAAATAAATATCTATCGATCTGTCTATCTAGCTATCTTTCTATTCATCAATATATATATTTATATATATATATATATATATAATCAGCTCACTTTACCATTTGCAGCTTATAACTATTAGCCACCAGGGGTCACTACTAACCAAAAGCAGTCATTCTACTTGTAAATCGTGCCAATCGAGTGGAACAGCGGCCTAGGATTCACCACTGCTTCATCTCATTTTCCAACAGATTGTAGACGTAAATTGGTTTTGATGGTACGCCTGTGCATGCTGAAATATTCAGAGCATATTCTGAATTTCAGTTAACACATCAGTAAGCATTTTGGCCATCAGTGAATTCAACCTTTTTTCTCAATCGGAATAGGCAAGGATAATGACAGATATATTTTACAATGTTAGAAAGTACATCATTTTATTTAATTGTGTGAATAAAAGGAATCTCCTCCCCGTCGGGGAATTGAACCCCGGTCTCCCGCGTGACAGGCGGGGATACTGACCACTATACTAACGAGGACTTATTGGCTTCAGTTAAACAGTGCTCACCTCCCTGGGGTTAAGGCATGCCCTCGATCAATTCTCAGTATTGTAATAGGCAGAATTGCTGCTTTTGGTTAGGACAAGTAATCTTTTTTCCTAAATTATTACAATACAGAAATTCCTAGCCAAAAACAATTAGTTTTATGAAGAAATTATTTCATTGAAATAAATATCTATCGATCTGTCTATCTAGCTATCTTTCTATTCATCAATATATATATATATATAATCAGCTCACTTTACCATTTGCAGCTTATAACTATTAGCCACCAGGGGTCACTACTAACCAAAAGCAGTCATTCTACTTGTAAATCGTGCCAATCGAGTGGAACAGCGGCCTAGGATTCACCACTGCTTCATCTCATTTTCCAACAGATTGTAGACGTAAATTGGTTTTGATGGTACGCCTGTGCATGCTGAAATATTCAGAGCATATTCTGAATTTCAGTTAACACATCAGTAAGCATTTTGGCCATCAGTGAATTCAACCTTTTTTCTCAATCGGAATAGGCAAGGATAATGACAGATATATTTTACAATGTTAGAAAGTACATCATTTTATTTAATTGTGTGAATAAAAGGAATCTCCTCCCCGTCGGGGAATTGAACCCCGGTCTCCCGCGTGACAGGCGGGGATACTGACCACTATACTAACGAGGACTTATTGGCTTCAGTTAAACAGTGCTCACCTCCCTGGGGTTAAGGCATGCCCTCGATCAATTCTCAGTATTGTAATAGGCAGAATTGCTGCTTTTGGTTAGGACAAGTAATCTTTTTTCCTAAATTATTACAATACAGAAATTCCTAGCCAAAAACAATTAGTTTTATGAAGAAATTATTTCATTGAAATAAATATCTATCGATCTGTCTATCTAGCTATCTTTCTATTCATCAATATATATATTTATATATATATATATATATATATAATCAGCTCACTTTACCATTTGCAGCTTATAACTATTAGCCACCAGGGGTCACTACTAACCAAAAGCAGTCATTCTACTTGTAAATCGTGCCAATCGAGTGGAACAGCGGCCTAGGATTCACCACTGCTTCATCTCATTTTCCAACAGATTGTAGACGTAAATTGGTTTTGATGGTACGCCTGTGCATGCTGAAATATTCAGAGCATATTCTGAATTTCAGTTAACACATCAGTAAGCATTTTGGCCATCAGTGAATTCAACCTTTTTTCTCAATCGGAATAGGCAAGGATAATGACAGATATATTTTACAATGTTAGAAAGTACATCATTTTATTTAATTGTGTGAATAAAAGGAATCTCCTCCCCGTCGGGGAATTGAACCCCGGTCTCCCGCGTGACAGGCGGGGATACTGACCACTATACTAACGAGGACTTATTGGCTTCAGTTAAACAGTGCTCACCTCCCTGGGGTTAAGGCATGCCCTCGATCAATTCTCAGTATTGTAATAGGCAGAATTGCTGCTTTTGGTTAGGACAAGTAATCTTTTTTCCTAAATTATTACAATACAGAAATTCCTAGCCAAAAACAATTAGTTTTATGAAGAAATTATTTCATTGAAATAAATATCTATCGATCTGTCTATCTAGCTATCTTTCTATTCATCAATATATATATATATATAATCAGCTCACTTTACCATTTGCAGCTTATAACTATTAGCCACCAGGGGTCACTACTAACCAAAAGCAGTCATTCTACTTGTAAATCGTGCCAATCGAGTGGAACAGCGGCCTAGGATTCACCACTGCTTCATCTCATTTTCCAACAGATTGTAGACGTAAATTGGTTTTGATGGTACGCCTGTGCATGCTGAAATATTCAGAGCATATTCTGAATTTCAGTTAACACATCAGTAAGCATTTTGGCCATCAGTGAATTCAACCTTTTTTCTCAATCGGAATAGGCAAGGATAATGACAGATATATTTTACAATGTTAGAAAGTACATCATTTTATTTAATTGTGTGAATAAAAGGAATCTCCTCCCCGTCGGGGAATTGAACCCCGGTCTCCCGCGTGACAGGCGGGGATACTGACCACTATACTAACGAGGACTTATTGGCTTCAGTTAAACAGTGCTCACCTCCCTGGGGTTAAGGCATGCCCTCGATCAATTCTCAGTATTGTAATAGGCAGAATTGCTGCTTTTGGTTAGGACAAGTAATCTTTTTTCCTAAATTATTACAATACAGAAATTCCTAGCCAAAAACAATTAGTTTTATGAAGAAATTATTTCATTGAAATAAATATCTATCGATCTGTCTATCTAGCTATCTTTCTATTCATCAATATATATATTTATATATATATATATATATATATAATCAGCTCACTTTACCATTTGCAGCTTATAACTATTAGCCACCAGGGGTCACTACTAACCAAAAGCAGTCATTCTACTTGTAAATCGTGCCAATCGAGTGGAACAGCGGCCTAGGATTCACCACTGCTTCATCTCATTTTCCAACAGATTGTAGACGTAAATTGGTTTTGATGGTACGCCTGTGCATGCTGAAATATTCAGAGCATATTCTGAATTTCAGTTAACACATCAGTAAGCATTTTGGCCATCAGTGAATTCAACCTTTTTTCTCAATCGGAATAGGCAAGGATAATGACAGATATATTTTACAATGTTAGAAAGTACATCATTTTATTTAATTGTGTGAATAAAAGGAATCTCCTCCCCGTCGGGGAATTGAACCCCGGTCTCCCGCGTGACAGGCGGGGATACTGACCACTATACTAACGAGGACTTATTGGCTTCAGTTAAACAGTGCTCACCTCCCTGGGGTTAAGGCATGCCCTCGATCAATTCTCAGTATTGTAATAGGCAGAATTGCTGCTTTTGGTTAGGACAAGTAATCTTTTTTCCTAAATTATTACAATACAGAAATTCCTAGCCAAAAACAATTAGTTTTATGAAGAAATTATTTCATTGAAATAAATATCTATCGATCTGTCTATCTAGCTATCTTTCTATTCATCAATATATATATATATATAATCAGCTCACTTTACCATTTGCAGCTTATAACTATTAGCCACCAGGGGTCACTACTAACCAAAAGCAGTCATTCTACTTGTAAATCGTGCCAATCGAGTGGAACAGCGGCCTAGGATTCACCACTGCTTCATCTCATTTTCCAACAGATTGTAGACGTAAATTGGTTTTGATGGTACGCCTGTGCATGCTGAAATATTCAGAGCATATTCTGAATTTCAGTTAACACATCAGTAAGCATTTTGGCCATCAGTGAATTCAACCTTTTTTCTCAATCGGAATAGGCAAGGATAATGACAGATATATTTTACAATGTTAGAAAGTACATCATTTTATTTAATTGTGTGAATAAAAGGAATCTCCTCCCCGTCGGGGAATTGAACCCCGGTCTCCCGCGTGACAGGCGGGGATACTGACCACTATACTAACGAGGACTTATTGGCTTCAGTTAAACAGTGCTCACCTCCCTGGGGTTAAGGCATGCCCTCGATCAATTCTCAGTATTGTAATAGGCAGAATTGCTGCTTTTGGTTAGGACAAGTAATCTTTTTTCCTAAATTATTACAATACAGAAATTCCTAGCCAAAAACAATTAGTTTTATGAAGAAATTATTTCATTGAAATAAATATCTATCGATCTGTCTATCTAGCTATCTTTCTATTCATCAATATATATATTTATATAAATATATATATATATAATCAGCTCACTTTACCATTTGCAGCTTATAACTATTAGCCACCAGGGGTCACTACTAACCAAAAGCAGTCATTCTACTTGTAAATCGTGCCAATCGAGTGGAACAGCGGCCTAGGATTCACCACTGCTTCATCTCATTTTCCAACAGATTGTAGACGTAAATTGGTTTTGATGGTACGCCTGTGCATGCTGAAATATTCAGAGCATATTCTGAATTTCAGTTAACACATCAGTAAGCATTTTGGCCATCAGTGAATTCAACCTTTTTTCTCAATCGGAATAGGCAAGGATAATGACAGATATATTTTACAATGTTAGAAAGTACATCATTTTATTTAATTGTGTGAATAAAAGGAATCTCCTCCCCGTCGGGGAATTGAACCCCGGTCTCCCACGTGACAGGCGGGGATACTGACCACTATACTAACGAGGACTTATTGGCTTCAGTTAAACAGTGCTCACCTCCCTGGGGTTAAGGCATGCCCTCGATCAATTCTCAGTATTGTAATAGGCAGAATTGCTGCTTTTGGTTAGGACAAGTAATCTTTTTTCCTAAATTATTACAATACAGAAATTCCTAGCCAAAAACAATTAGTTTTATGAAGAAATTATTTCATTGAAATAAATATCTATCGATCTGTCTATCTAGCTATCTTTCTATTCATCAATATATATATTTATATATATATATATATATATAATCAGCTCACTTTACCATTTGCAGCTTATAACTATTAGCCACCAGGGGTCACTACTAACCAAAAGCAGTCATTCTACTTGTAAATCGTGCCAATCGAGTGGAACAGCGGCCTAGGATTCACCACTGCTTCATCTCATTTTCCAACAGATTGTAGACGTAAATTGGTTTTGATGGTACGCCTGTGCATGCTGAAATATTCAGAGCATATTCTGAATTTCAGTTAACACATCAGTAAGCATTTTGGCCATCAGTGAATTCAACCTTTTTTCTCAATCGGAATAGGCAAGGATAATGACAGATATATTTTACAATGTTAGAAAGTACATCATTTTATTTAATTGTGTGAATAAAAGGAATCTCCTCCCCGTCGGGGAATTGAACCCCGGTCTCCCGCGTGACAGGCGGGGATACTGACCACTATACTAACGAGGACTTATTGGCTTCAGTTAAACAGTGCTCACCTCCCTGGGGTTAAGGCATGCCCTCGATCAATTCTCAGTATTGTAATAGGCAGAATTGCTGCTTTTGGTTAGGACAAGTAATCTTTTTTCCTAAATTATTACAATACAGAAATTCCTAGCCAAAAACAATTAGTTTTATGAAGAAATTATTTCATTGAAATAAATATCTATCGATCTGTCTATCTAGCTATCTTTCTATTCATCAATATATATATTTATATATATATATATATATATATAATCAGCTCACTTTACCATTTGCAGCTTATAACTATTAGCCACCAGGGGTCACTACTAACCAAAAGCAGTCATTCTACTTGTAAATCGTGCCAATCGAGTGGAACAGCGGCCTAGGATTCACCACTGCTTCATCTCATTTTCCAACAGATTGTAGACGTAAATTGGTTTTGATGGTACGCCTGTGCATGCTGAAATATTCAGAGCATATTCTGAATTTCAGTTAACACATCAGTAAGCATTTTGGCCATCAGTGAATTCAACCTTTTTTCTCAATCGGAATAGGCAAGGATAATGACAGATATATTTTACAATGTTAGAAAGTACATCATTTTATTTAATTGTGTGAATAAAAGGAATCTCCTCCCCGTCGGGGAATTGAACCCCGGTCTCCCGCGTGACAGGCGGGGATACTGACCACTATACTAACGAGGACTTATTGGCTTCAGTTAAACAGTGCTCACCTCCCTGGGGTTAAGGCATGCCCTCGATCAATTCTCAGTATTGTAATAGGCAGAATTGCTGCTTTTGGTTAGGACAAGTAATCTTTTTTCCTAAATTATTACAATACAGAAATTCCTAGCCAAAAACAATTAGTTTTATGAAGAAATTATTTCATTGAAATAAATATCTATCGATCTGTCTATCTAGCTATCTTTCTATTCATCAATATATATATATATATAATCAGCTCACTTTACCATTTGCAGCTTATAACTATTAGCCACCAGGGGTCACTACTAACCAAAAGCAGTCATTCTACTTGTAAATCGTGCCAATCGAGTGGAACAGCGGCCTAGGATTCACCACTGCTTCATCTCATTTTCCAACAGATTGTAGACGTAAATTGGTTTTGATGGTACGCCTGTGCATGCTGAAATATTCAGAGCATATTCTGAATTTCAGTTAACACATCAGTAAGCATTTTGGCCATCAGTGAATTCAACCTTTTTTCTCAATCGGAATAGGCAAGGATAATGACAGATATATTTTACAATGTTAGAAAGTACATCATTTTATTTAATTGTGTGAATAAAAGGAATCTCCTCCCCGTCGGGGAATTGAACCCCGGTCTCCCGCGTGACAGGCGGGGATACTGACCACTATACTAACGAGGACTTATTGGCTTCAGTTAAACAGTGCTCACCTCCCTGGGGTTAAGGCATGCCCTCGATCAATTCTCAGTATTGTAATAGGCAGAATTGCTGCTTTTGGTTAGGACAAGTAATCTTTTTTCCTAAATTATTACAATACAGAAATTCCTAGCCAAAAACAATTAGTTTTATGAAGAAATTATTTCATTGAAATAAATATCTATCGATCTGTCTATCTAGCTATCTTTCTATTCATCAATATATATATTTATATAAATATATATATATATAATCAGCTCACTTTACCATTTGCAGCTTATAACTATTAGCCACCAGGGGTCACTACTAACCAAAAGCAGTCATTCTACTTGTAAATCGTGCCAATCGAGTGGAACAGCGGCCTAGGATTCACCACTGCTTCATCTCATTTTCCAACAGATTGTAGACGTAAATTGGTTTTGATGGTACGCCTGTGCATGCTGAAATATTCAGAGCATATTCTGAATTTCAGTTAACACATCAGTAAGCATTTTGGCCATCAGTGAATTCAACCTTTTTTCTCAATCGGAATAGGCAAGGATAATGACAGATATATTTTACAATGTTAGAAAGTACATCATTTTATTTAATTGTGTGAATAAAAGGAATCTCCTCCCCGTCGGGGAATTGAACCCCGGTCTCCCACGTGACAGGCGGGGATACTGACCACTATACTAACGAGGACTTATTGGCTTCAGTTAAACAGTGCTCACCTCCCTGGGGTTAAGGCATGCCCTCGATCAATTCTCAGTATTGTAATAGGCAGAATTGCTGCTTTTGGTTAGGACAAGTAATCTTTTTTCCTAAATTATTACAATACAGAAATTCCTAGCCAAAAACAATTAGTTTTATGAAGAAATTATTTCATTGAAATAAATATCTATCGATCTGTCTATCTAGCTATCTTTCTATTCATCAATATATATATTTATATAAATATATATATATATAATCAGCTCACTTTACCATTTGCAGCTTATAACTATTAGCCACCAGGGGTCACTACTAACCAAAAGCAGTCATTCTACTTGTAAATCGTGCCAATCGAGTGGAACAGCGGCCTAGGATTCACCACTGCTTCATCTCATTTTCCAACAGATTGTAGACGTAAATTGGTTTTGATGGTACGCCTGTGCATGCTGAAATATTCAGAGCATATTCTGAATTTCAGTTAACACATCAGTAAGCATTTTGGCCATCAGTGAATTCAACCTTTTTTCTCAATCGGAATAGGCAAGGATAATGACAGATATATTTTACAATGTTAGAAAGTACATCATTTTATTTAATTGTGTGAATAAAAGGAATCTCCTCCCCGTCGGGGAATTGAACCCCGGTCTCCCACGTGACAGGCGGGGATACTGACCACTATACTAACGAGGACTTATTGGCTTCAGTTAAACAGTGCTCACCTCCCTGGGGTTAAGGCATGCCCTCGATCAATTCTCAGTATTGTAATAGGCAGAATTGCTGCTTTTGGTTAGGACAAGTAATCTTTTTTCCTAAATTATTACAATACAGAAATTCCTAGCCAAAAACAATTAGTTTTATGAAGAAATTATTTCATTGAAATAAATATCTATCGATCTGTCTATCTAGCTATCTTTCTATTCATCAATATATATATTTATATATATATATATATATATATAATCAGCTCACTTTACCATTTGCAGCTTATAACTATTAGCCACCAGGGGTCACTACTAACCAAAAGCAGTCATTCTACTTGTAAATCGTGCCAATCGAGTGGAACAGCGGCCTAGGATTCACCACTGCTTCATCTCATTTTCCAACAGATTGTAGACGTAAATTGGTTTTGATGGTACGCCTGTGCATGCTGAAATATTCAGAGCATATTCTGAATTTCAGTTAACACATCAGTAAGCATTTTGGCCATCAGTGAATTCAACCTTTTTTCTCAATCGGAATAGGCAAGGATAATGACAGATATATTTTACAATGTTAGAAAGTACATCATTTTATTTAATTGTGTGAATAAAAGGAATCTCCTCCCCGTCGGGGAATTGAACCCCGGTCTCCCGCGTGACAGGCGGGGATACTGACCACTATACTAACGAGGACTTATTGGCTTCAGTTAAACAGTGCTCACCTCCCTGGGGTTAAGGCATGCCCTCGATCAATTCTCAGTATTGTAATAGGCAGAATTGCTGCTTTTGGTTAGGACAAGTAATCTTTTTTCCTAAATTATTACAATACAGAAATTCCTAGCCAAAAACAATTAGTTTTATGAAGAAATTATTTCATTGAAATAAATATCTATCGATCTGTCTATCTAGCTATCTTTCTATTCATCAATATATATATATATATAATCAGCTCACTTTACCATTTGCAGCTTATAACTATTAGCCACCAGGGGTCACTACTAACCAAAAGCAGTCATTCTACTTGTAAATCGTGCCAATCGAGTGGAACAGCGGCCTAGGATTCACCACTGCTTCATCTCATTTTCCAACAGATTGTAGACGTAAATTGGTTTTGATGGTACGCCTGTGCATGCTGAAATATTCAGAGCATATTCTGAATTTCAGTTAACACATCAGTAAGCATTTTGGCCATCAGTGAATTCAACCTTTTTTCTCAATCGGAATAGGCAAGGATAATGACAGATATATTTTACAATGTTAGAAAGTACATCATTTTATTTAATTGTGTGAATAAAAGGAATCTCCTCCCCGTCGGGGAATTGAACCCCGGTCTCCCGCGTGACAGGCGGGGATACTGACCACTATACTAACGAGGACTTATTGGCTTCAGTTAAACAGTGCTCACCTCCCTGGGGTTAAGGCATGCCCTCGATCAATTCTCAGTATTGTAATAGGCAGAATTGCTGCTTTTGGTTAGGACAAGTAATCTTTTTTCCTAAATTATTACAATACAGAAATTCCTAGCCAAAAACAATTAGTTTTATGAAGAAATTATTTCATTGAAATAAATATCTATCGATCTGTCTATCTAGCTATCTTTCTATTCATCAATATATATATTTATATAAATATATATATATATAATCAGCTCACTTTACCATTTGCAGCTTATAACTATTAGCCACCAGGGGTCACTACTAACCAAAAGCAGTCATTCTACTTGTAAATCGTGCCAATCGAGTGGAACAGCGGCCTAGGATTCACCACTGCTTCATCTCATTTTCCAACAGATTGTAGACGTAAATTGGTTTTGATGGTACGCCTGTGCATGCTGAAATATTCAGAGCATATTCTGAATTTCAGTTAACACATCAGTAAGCATTTTGGCCATCAGTGAATTCAACCTTTTTTCTCAATCGGAATAGGCAAGGATAATGACAGATATATTTTACAATGTTAGAAAGTACATCATTTTATTTAATTGTGTGAATAAAAGGAATCTCCTCCCCGTCGGGGAATTGAACCCCGGTCTCCCACGTGACAGGCGGGGATACTGACCACTATACTAACGAGGACTTATTGGCTTCAGTTAAACAGTGCTCACCTCCCTGGGGTTAAGGCATGCCCTCGATCAATTCTCAGTATTGTAATAGGCAGAATTGCTGCTTTTGGTTAGGACAAGTAATCTTTTTTCCTAAATTATTACAATACAGAAATTCCTAGCCAAAAACAATTAGTTTTATGAAGAAATTATTTCATTGAAATAAATATCTATCGATCTGTCTATCTAGCTATCTTTCTATTCATCAATATATATATTTATATATATATATATATATATATAATCAGCTCACTTTACCATTTGCAGCTTATAACTATTAGCCACCAGGGGTCACTACTAACCAAAAGCAGTCATTCTACTTGTAAATCGTGCCAATCGAGTGGAACAGCGGCCTAGGATTCACCACTGCTTCATCTCATTTTCCAACAGATTGTAGACGTAAATTGGTTTTGATGGTACGCCTGTGCATGCTGAAATATTCAGAGCATATTCTGAATTTCAGTTAACACATCAGTAAGCATTTTGGCCATCAGTGAATTCAACCTTTTTTCTCAATCGGAATAGGCAAGGATAATGACAGATATATTTTACAATGTTAGAAAGTACATCATTTTATTTAATTGTGTGAATAAAAGGAATCTCCTCCCCGTCGGGGAATTGAACCCCGGTCTCCCGCGTGACAGGCGGGGATACTGACCACTATACTAACGAGGACTTATTGGCTTCAGTTAAACAGTGCTCACCTCCCTGGGGTTAAGGCATGCCCTCGATCAATTCTCAGTATTGTAATAGGCAGAATTGCTGCTTTTGGTTAGGACAAGTAATCTTTTTTCCTAAATTATTACAATACAGAAATTCCTAGCCAAAAACAATTAGTTTTATGAAGAAATTATTTCATTGAAATAAATATCTATCGATCTGTCTATCTAGCTATCTTTCTATTCATCAATATATATATTTATATATATATATATATATATAATCAGCTCACTTTACCATTTGCAGCTTATAACTATTAGCCACCAGGGGTCACTACTAACCAAAAGCAGTCATTCTACTTGTAAATCGTGCCAATCGAGTGGAACAGCGGCCTAGGATTCACCACTGCTTCATCTCATTTTCCAACAGATTGTAGACGTAAATTGGTTTTGATGGTACGCCTGTGCATGCTGAAATATTCAGAGCATATTCTGAATTTCAGTTAACACATCAGTAAGCATTTTGGCCATCAGTGAATTCAACCTTTTTTCTCAATCGGAATAGGCAAGGATAATGACAGATATATTTTACAATGTTAGAAAGTACATCATTTTATTTAATTGTGTGAATAAAAGGAATCTCCTCCCCGTCGGGGAATTGAACCCCGGTCTCCCGCGTGACAGGCGGGGATACTGACCACTATACTAACGAGGACTTATTGGCTTCAGTTAAACAGTGCTCACCTCCCTGGGGTTAAGGCATGCCCTCGATCAATTCTCAGTATTGTAATAGGCAGAATTGCTGCTTTTGGTTAGGACAAGTAATCTTTTTTCCTAAATTATTACAATACAGAAATTCCTAGCCAAAAACAATTAGTTTTATGAAGAAATTATTTCATTGAAATAAATATCTATCGATCTGTCTATCTAGCTATCTTTCTATTCATCAATATATATATTTATATAAATATATATATATATAATCAGCTCACTTTACCATTTGCAGCTTATAACTATTAGCCACCAGGGGTCACTACTAACCAAAAGCAGTCATTCTACTTGTAAATCGTGCCAATCGAGTGGAACAGCGGCCTAGGATTCACCACTGCTTCATCTCATTTTCCAACAGATTGTAGACGTAAATTGGTTTTGATGGTACGCCTGTGCATGCTGAAATATTCAGAGCATATTCTGAATTTCAGTTAACACATCAGTAAGCATTTTGGCCATCAGTGAATTCAACCTTTTTTCTCAATCGGAATAGGCAAGGATAATGACAGATATATTTTACAATGTTAGAAAGTACATCATTTTATTTAATTGTGTGAATAAAAGGAATCTCCTCCCCGTCGGGGAATTGAACCCCGGTCTCCCGCGTGACAGGCGGGGATACTGACCACTATACTAACGAGGACTTATTGGCTTCAGTTAAACAGTGCTCACCTCCCTGGGGTTAAGGCATGCCCTCGATCAATTCTCAGTATTGTAATAGGCAGAATTGCTGCTTTTGGTTAGGACAAGTAATCTTTTTTCCTAAATTATTACAATACAGAAATTCCTAGCCAAAAACAATTAGTTTTATGAAGAAATTATTTCATTGAAATAAATATCTATCGATCTGTCTATCTAGCTATCTTTCTATTCATCAATATATATATTTATATATATATATATATATATATAATCAGCTCACTTTACCATTTGCAGCTTATAACTATTAGCCACCAGGGGTCACTACTAACCAAAAGCAGTCATTCTACTTGTAAATCGTGCCAATCGAGTGGAACAGCGGCCTAGGATTCACCACTGCTTCATCTCATTTTCCAACAGATTGTAGACGTAAATTGGTTTTGATGGTACGCCTGTGCATGCTGAAATATTCAGAGCATATTCTGAATTTCAGTTAACACATCAGTAAGCATTTTGGCCATCAGTGAATTCAACCTTTTTTCTCAATCGGAATAGGCAAGGATAATGACAGATATATTTTACAATGTTAGAAAGTACATCATTTTATTTAATTGTGTGAATAAAAGGAATCTCCTCCCCGTCGGGGAATTGAACCCCGGTCTCCCGCGTGACAGGCGGGGATACTGACCACTATACTAACGAGGACTTATTGGCTTCAGTTAAACAGTGCTCACCTCCCTGGGGTTAAGGCATGCCCTCGATCAATTCTCAGTATTGTAATAGGCAGAATTTGCTTTTGGTTAGGACAAGTAATCTTTTTTCCTAAATTATTACAATACAGAAATTCCTAGCCAAAAACAATTAGTTTTATGAAGAAATTATTTCATTGAAATAAATATCTATCGATCTGTCTATCTAGCTATCTTTCTATTCATCAATATATATATTTATATATATATATAATCAGCTCACTTTACCATTTGCAGCTTATAACTATTAGCCACCAGGGGTCACTACTAACCAAAAGCAGTCATTCTACTTGTAAATCGTGCCAATCGAGTGGAACAGCGGCCTAGGATTCACCACTGCTTCATCTCATTTTCCAACAGATTGTAGACGTAAATTGGTTTTGATGGTACGCCTGTGCATGCTGAAATATTCAGAGCATATTCTGAATTTCAGTTAACACATCAGTAAGCATTTTGGCCATCAGTGAATTCAACCTTTTTTCTCAATCGGAATAGGCAAGGATAATGACAGATATATTTTACAATGTTAGAAAGTACATCATTTTATTTAATTGTGTGAATAAAAGGAATCTCCTCCCCGTCGGGGAATTGAACCCCGGTCTCCCGCGTGACAGGCGGGGATACTGACCACTATACTAACGAGGACTTATTGGCTTCAGTTAAACAGTGCTCATCTCCCTGGGGTTAAGGCATGCCCTCGATCAATTCTCAGTATTGTAATAGGCAGAATTGCTGCTTTTGGTTAGGACAAGTAATCTTTTTTCCTAAATTATTACAATACAGAAATTCCTAGCCAAAAACAATTAGTTTTATGAAGAAATTATTTCATTGAAATAAATATCTATCGATCTGTCTATCTAGCTATCTTTCTATTCATCAATATATATATTTATATATATATATATATATATAATCAGCTCACTTTACCATTTGCAGCTTATAACTATTAGCCACCAGGGGTCACTACTAACCAAAAGCAGTCATTCTACTTGTAAATCGTGCCAATCGAGTGGAACAGCGGCCTAGGATTCACCACTGCTTCATCTCATTTTCCAACAGATTGTAGACGTAAATTGGTTTTGATGGTACGCCTGTGCATGCTGAAATATTCAGAGCATATTCTGAATTTCAGTTAACACATCAGTAAGCATTTTGGCCATCAGTGAATTCAACCTTTTTTCTCAATCGGAATAGGCAAGGATAATGACAGATATATTTTACAATGTTAGAAAGTACATCATTTTATTTAATTGTGTGAATAAAAGGAATCTCCTCCCCGTCGGGGAATTGAACCCCGGTCTCCCGCGTGACAGGCGGGGATACTGACCACTATACTAACGAGGACTTATTGGCTTCAGTTAAACAGTGCTCACCTCCCTGGGGTTAAGGCATGCCCTCGATCAATTCTCAGTATTGTAATAGGCAGAATTGCTGCTTTTGGTTAGGACAAGTAATCTTTTTTCCTAAATTATTACAATACAGAAATTCCTAGCCAAAAACAATTAGTTTTATGAAGAAATTATTTCATTGAAATAAATATCTATCGATCTGTCTATCTAGCTATCTTTCTATTCATCAATATATATATTTATATAATCAGCTCACTTTACCATTTGCAGCTTATAACTATTAGCCACCAGGGGTCACTACTAACCAAAAGCAGTCATTCTACTTGTAAATCGTGCCAATCGAGTGGAACAGCGGCCTAGGATTCACCACTGCTTCATCTCATTTTCCAACAGATTGTAGACGTAAATTGGTTTTGATGGTACGCCTGTGCATGCTGAAATATTCAGAGCATATTCTGAATTTCAGTTAACACATCAGTAAGCATTTTGGCCATCAGTGAATTCAACCTTTTTTCTCAATCGGAATAGGCAAGGATAATGACAGATATATTTTACAATGTTAGAAAGTACATCATTTTATTTAATTGTGTGAATAAAAGGAATCTCCTCCCCGTCGGGGAATTGAACCCCGGTCTCCCGCGTGACAGGCGGGGATACTGACCACTATACTAACGAGGACTTATTGGCTTCAGTTAAACAGTGCTCACCTCCCTGGGGTTAAGGCATGCCCTCGATCAATTCTCAGTATTGTAATAGGCAGAATTGCTGCTTTTGGTTAGGACAAGTAATCTTTTTTCCTAAATTATTACAATACAGAAATTCCTAGCCAAAAACAATTAGTTTTATGAAGAAATTATTTCATTGAAATAAATATCTATCGATCTGTCTATCTAGCTATCTTTCTATTCATCAATATATATATTTATATAAATATATATATATATAATCAGCTCACTTTACCATTTGCAGCTTATAACTATTAGCCACCAGGGGTCACTACTAACCAAAAGCAGTCATTCTACTTGTAAATCGTGCCAATCGAGTGGAACAGCGGCCTAGGATTCACCACTGCTTCATCTCATTTTCCAACAGATTGTAGACGTAAATTGGTTTTGATGGTACGCCTGTGCATGCTGAAATATTCAGAGCATATTCTGAATTTCAGTTAACACATCAGTAAGCATTTTGGCCATCAGTGAATTCAACCTTTTTTCTCAATCGGAATAGGCAAGGATAATGACAGATATATTTTACAATGTTAGAAAGTACATCATTTTATTTAATTGTGTGAATAAAAGGAATCTCCTCCCCGTCGGGGAATTGAACCCCGGTCTCCCGCGTGACAGGCGGGGATACTGACCACTATACTAACGAGGACTTATTGGCTTCAGTTAAACAGTGCTCACCTCCCTGGGGTTAAGGCATGCCCTCGATCAATTCTCAGTATTGTAATAGGCAGAATTGCTGCTTTTGGTTAGGACAAGTAATCTTTTTTCCTAAATTATTACAATACAGAAATTCCTAGCCAAAAACAATTAGTTTTATGAAGAAATTATTTCATTGAAATAAATATCTATCGATCTGTCTATCTAGCTATCTTTCTATTCATCAATATATATATTTATATAAATATATATATATATAATCAGCTCACTTTACCATTTGCAGCTTATAACTATTAGCCACCAGGGGTCACTACTAACCAAAAGCAGTCATTCTACTTGTAAATCGTGCCAATCGAGTGGAACAGCGGCCTAGGATTCACCACTGCTTCATCTCATTTTCCAACAGATTGTAGACGTAAATTGGTTTTGATGGTACGCCTGTGCATGCTGAAATATTCAGAGCATATTCTGAATTTCAGTTAACACATCAGTAAGCATTTTGGCCATCAGTGAATTCAACCTTTTTTCTCAATCGGAATAGGCAAGGATAATGACAGATATATTTTACAATGTTAGAAAGTACATCATTTTATTTAATTGTGTGAATAAAAGGAATCTCCTCCCCGTCGGGGAATTGAACCCCGGTCTCCCGCGTGACAGGCGGGGATACTGACCACTATACTAACGAGGACTTATTGGCTTCAGTTAAACAGTGCTCACCTCCCTGGGGTTAAGGCATGCCCTCGATCAATTCTCAGTATTGTAATAGGCAGAATTGCTGCTTTTGGTTAGGACAAGTAATCTTTTTTCCTAAATTATTACAATACAGAAATTCCTAGCCAAAAACAATTAGTTTTATGAAGAAATTATTTCATTGAAATAAATATCTATCGATCTGTCTATCTAGCTATCTTTCTATTCATCAATATATATATTTATATATATATATATATATATAATCAGCTCACTTTACCATTTGCAGCTTATAACTATTAGCCACCAGGGGTCACTACTAACCAAAAGCAGTCATTCTACTTGTAAATCGTGCCAATCGAGTGGAACAGCGGCCTAGGATTCACCACTGCTTCATCTCATTTTCCAACAGATTGTAGACGTAAATTGGTTTTGATGGTACGCCTGTGCATGCTGAAATATTCAGAGCATATTCTGAATTTCAGTTAACACATCAGTAAGCATTTTGGCCATCAGTGAATTCAACCTTTTTTCTCAATCGGAATAGGCAAGGATAATGACAGATATATTTTACAATGTTAGAAAGTACATCATTTTATTTAATTGTGTGAATAAAAGGAATCTCCTCCCCGTCTGGGAATTGAACCCCGGTCTCCCGCGTGACAGGCGGGGATACTGACCACTATACTAACGAGGACTTATTGGCTTCAGTTAAACAGTGCTCACCTCCCTGGGGTTAAGGCATGCCCTCGATCAATTCTCAGTATTGTAATAGGCAGAATTGCTGCTTTTGGTTAGGACAAGTAATCTTTTTTCCTAAATTATTACAATACAGAAATTCCTAGCCAAAAACAATTAGTTTTATGAAGAAATTATTTCATTGAAATAAATATCTATCGATCTGTCTATCTAGCTATCTTTCTATTCATCAATATATATATATATATATAATCAGCTCACTTTACCATTTGCAGCTTATAACTATTAGCCACCAGGGGTCACTACTAACCAAAAGCAGTCATTCTACTTGTAAATCGTGCCAATCGAGTGGAACAGCGGCCTAGGATTCACCACTGCTTCATCTCATTTTCCAACAGATTGTAGACGTAAATTGGTTTTGATGGTACGCCTGTGCATGCTGAAATATTCAGAGCATATTCTGAATTTCAGTTAACACATCAGTAAGCATTTTGGCCATCAGTGAATTCAACCTTTTTTCTCAATCGGAATAGGCAAGGATAATGACAGATATATTTTACAATGTTAGAAAGTACATCATTTTATTTAATTGTGTGAATAAAAGGAATCTCCTCCCCGTCGGGGAATTGAACCCCGGTCTCCCGCGTGACAGGCGGGGATACTGACCACTATACTAACGAGGACTTATTGGCTTCAGTTAAACAGTGCTCACCTCCCTGGGGTTAAGGCATGCCCTCGATCAATTCTCAGTATTGTAATAGGCAGAATTGCTGCTTTTGGTTAGGACAAGTAATCTTTTTTCCTAAATTATTACAATACAGAAATTCCTAGCCAAAAACAATTAGTTTTATGAAGAAATTATTTCATTGAAATAAATATCTATCGATCTGTCTATCTAGCTATCTTTCTATTCATCAATATATATATTTATATAAATATATATATATATAATCAGCTCACTTTACCATTTGCAGCTTATAACTATTAGCCACCAGGGGTCACTACTAACCAAAAGCAGTCATTCTACTTGTAAATCGTGCCAATCGAGTGGAACAGCGGCCTAGGATTCACCACTGCTTCATCTCATTTTCCAACAGATTGTAGACGTAAATTGGTTTTGATGGTACGCCTGTGCATGCTGAAATATTCAGAGCATATTCTGAATTTCAGTTAACACATCAGTAAGCATTTTGGCCATCAGTGAATTCAACCTTTTTTCTCAATCGGAATAGGCAAGGATAATGACAGATATATTTTACAATGTTAGAAAGTACATCATTTTATTTAATTGTGTGAATAAAAGGAATCTCCTCCCCGTCGGGGAATTGAACCCCGGTCTCCCGCGTGACAGGCGGGGATACTGACCACTATACTAACGAGGACTTATTGGCTTCAGTTAAACAGTGCTCACCTCCCTGGGGTTAAGGCATGCCCTCGATCAATTCTCAGTATTGTAATAGGCAGAATTGCTGCTTTTGGTTAGGACAAGTAATCTTTTTTCCTAAATTATTACAATACAGAAATTCCTAGCCAAAAACAATTAGTTTTATGAAGAAATTATTTCATTGAAATAAATATCTATCGATCTGTCTATCTAGCTATCTTTCTATTCATCAATATATATATTTATATAAATATATATATATATAATCAGCTCACTTTACCATTTGCAGCTTATAACTATTAGCCACCAGGGGTCACTACTAACCAAAAGCAGTCATTCTACTTGTAAATCGTGCCAATCGAGTGGAACAGCGGCCTAGGATTCACCACTGCTTCATCTCATTTTCCAACAGATTGTAGACGTAAATTGGTTTTGATGGTACGCCTGTGCATGCTGAAATATTCAGAGCATATTCTGAATTTCAGTTAACACATCAGTAAGCATTTTGGCCATCAGTGAATTCAACCTTTTTTCTCAATCGGAATAGGCAAGGATAATGACAGATATATTTTACAATGTTAGAAAGTACATCATTTTATTTAATTGTGTGAATAAAAGGAATCTCCTCCCCGTCGGGGAATTGAACCCCGGTCTCCCACGTGACAGGCGGGGATACTGACCACTATACTAACGAGGACTTATTGGCTTCAGTTAAACAGTGCTCACCTCCCTGGGGTTAAGGCATGCCCTCGATCAATTCTCAGTATTGTAATAGGCAGAATTGCTGCTTTTGGTTAGGACAAGTAATCTTTTTTCCTAAATTATTACAATACAGAAATTCCTAGCCAAAAACAATTAGTTTTATGAAGAAATTATTTCATTGAAATAAATATCTATCGATCTGTCTATCTAGCTATCTTTCTATTCATCAATATATATATTTATATATATATATATATATATATAATCAGCTCACTTTACCATTTGCAGCTTATAACTATTAGCCACCAGGGGTCACTACTAACCAAAAGCAGTCATTCTACTTGTAAATCGTGCCAATCGAGTGGAACAGCGGCCTAGGATTCACCACTGCTTCATCTCATTTTCCAACAGATTGTAGACGTAAATTGGTTTTGATGGTACGCCTGTGCATGCTGAAATATTCAGAGCATATTCTGAATTTCAGTTAACACATCAGTAAGCATTTTGGCCATCAGTGAATTCAACCTTTTTTCTCAATCGGAATAGGCAAGGATAATGACAGATATATTTTACAATGTTAGAAAGTACATCATTTTATTTAATTGTGTGAATAAAAGGAATCTCCTCCCCGTCGGGGAATTGAACCCCGGTCTCCCGCGTGACAGGCGGGGATACTGACCACTATACTAACGAGGACTTATTGGCTTCAGTTAAACAGTGCTCACCTCCCTGGGGTTAAGGCATGCCCTCGATCAATTCTCAGTATTGTAATAGGCAGAATTGCTGCTTTTGGTTAGGACAAGTAATCTTTTTTCCTAAATTATTACAATACAGAAATTCCTAGCCAAAAACAATTAGTTTTATGAAGAAATTATTTCATTGAAATAAATATCTATCGATCTGTCTATCTAGCTATCTTTCTATTCATCAATATATATATTTATATATATATATATATATATAATCAGCTCACTTTACCATTTGCAGCTTATAACTATTAGCCACCAGGGGTCACTACTAACCAAAAGCAGTCATTCTACTTGTAAATCGTGCCAATCGAGTGGAACAGCGGCCTAGGATTCACCACTGCTTCATCTCATTTTCCAACAGATTGTAGACGTAAATTGGTTTTGATGGTACGCCTGTGCATGCTGAAATATTCAGAGCATATTCTGAATTTCAGTTAACACATCAGTAAGCATTTTGGCCATCAGTGAATTCAACCTTTTTTCTCAATCGGAATAGGCAAGGATAATGACAGATATATTTTACAATGTTAGAAAGTACATCATTTTATTTAATTGTGTGAATAAAAGGAATCTCCTCCCCGTCGGGGAATTGAACCCCGGTCTCCCGCGTGACAGGCGGGGATACTGACCACTATACTAACGAGGACTTATTGGCTTCAGTTAAACAGTGCTCACCTCCCTGGGGTTAAGGCATGCCCTCGATCAATTCTCAGTATTGTAATAGGCAGAATTGCTGCTTTTGGTTAGGACAAGTAATCTTTTTTCCTAAATTATTACAATACAGAAATTCCTAGCCAAAAACAATTAGTTTTATGAAGAAATTATTTCATTGAAATAAATATCTATCGATCTGTCTATCTAGCTATCTTTCTATTCATCAATATATATATTTATATAAATATATATATATATAATCAGCTCACTTTACCATTTGCAGCTTATAACTATTAGCCACCAGGGGTCACTACTAACCAAAAGCAGTCATTCTACTTGTAAATCGTGCCAATCGAGTGGAACAGCGGCCTAGGATTCACCACTGCTTCATCTCATTTTCCAACAGATTGTAGACGTAAATTGGTTTTGATGGTACGCCTGTGCATGCTGAAATATTCAGAGCATATTCTGAATTTCAGTTAACACATCAGTAAGCATTTTGGCCATCAGTGAATTCAACCTTTTTTCTCAATCGGAATAGGCAAGGATAATGACAGATATATTTTACAATGTTAGAAAGTACATCATTTTATTTAATTGTGTGAATAAAAGGAATCTCCTCCCCGTCGGGGAATTGAACCCCGGTCTCCCGCGTGACAGGCGGGGATACTGACCACTATACTAACGAGGACTTATTGGCTTCAGTTAAACAGTGCTCACCTCCCTGGGGTTAAGGCATGCCCTCGATCAATTCTCAGTATTGTAATAGGCAGAATTGCTGCTTTTGGTTAGGACAAGTAATCTTTTTTCCTAAATTATTACAATACAGAAATTCCTAGCCAAAAACAATTAGTTTTATGAAGAAATTATTTCATTGAAATAAATATCTATCGATCTGTCTATCTAGCTATCTTTCTATTCATCAATATATATATTTATATATATATATATATATATATAATCAGCTCACTTTACCATTTGCAGCTTATAACTATTAGCCACCAGGGGTCACTACTAACCAAAAGCAGTCATTCTACTTGTAAATCGTGCCAATCGAGTGGAACAGCGGCCTAGGATTCACCACTGCTTCATCTCATTTTCCAACAGATTGTAGACGTAAATTGGTTTTGATGGTACGCCTGTGCATGCTGAAATATTCAGAGCATATTCTGAATTTCAGTTAACACATCAGTAAGCATTTTGGCCATCAGTGAATTCAACCTTTTTTCTCAATCGGAATAGGCAAGGATAATGACAGATATATTTTACAATGTTAGAAAGTACATCATTTTATTTAATTGTGTGAATAAAAGGAATCTCCTCCCCGTCGGGGAATTGAACCCCGGTCTCCCGCGTGACAGGCGGGGATACTGACCACTATACTAACGAGGACTTATTGGCTTCAGTTAAACAGTGCTCACCTCCCTGGGGTTAAGGCATGCCCTCGATCAATTCTCAGTATTGTAATAGGCAGAATTGCTGCTTTTGGTTAGGACAAGTAATCTTTTTTCCTAAATTATTACAATACAGAAATTCCTAGCCAAAAACAATTAGTTTTATGAAGAAATTATTTCATTGAAATAAATATCTATCGATCTGTCTATCTAGCTATCTTTCTATTCATCAATATATATATTTATATATATATATAATCAGCTCACTTTACCATTTGCAGCTTATAACTATTAGCCACCAGGGGTCACTACTAACCAAAAGCAGTCATTCTACTTGTAAATCGTGCCAATCGAGTGGAACAGCGGCCTAGGATTCACCACTGCTTCATCTCATTTTCCAACAGATTGTAGACGTAAATTGGTTTTGATGGTACGCCTGTGCATGCTGAAATATTCAGAGCATATTCTGAATTTCAGTTAACACATCAGTAAGCATTTTGGCCATCAGTGAATTCAACCTTTTTTCTCAATCGGAATAGGCAAGGATAATGACAGATATATTTTACAATGTTAGAAAGTACATCATTTTATTTAATTGTGTGAATAAAAGGAATCTCCTCCCCGTCGGGGAATTGAACCCCGGTCTCCCGCGTGACAGGCGGGGATACTGACCACTATACTAACGAGGACTTATTGGCTTCAGTTAAACAGTGCTCATCTCCCTGGGGTTAAGGCATGCCCTCGATCAATTCTCAGTATTGTAATAGGCAGAATTGCTGCTTTTGGTTAGGACAAGTAATCTTTTTTCCTAAATTATTACAATACAGAAATTCCTAGCCAAAAACAATTAGTTTTATGAAGAAATTATTTCATTGAAATAAATATCTATCGATCTGTCTATCTAGCTATCTTTCTATTCATCAATATATATATTTATATATATATATATATATATAATCAGCTCACTTTACCATTTGCAGCTTATAACTATTAGCCACCAGGGGTCACTACTAACCAAAAGCAGTCATTCTACTTGTAAATCGTGCCAATCGAGTGGAACAGCGGCCTAGGATTCACCACTGCTTCATCTCATTTTCCAACAGATTGTAGACGTAAATTGGTTTTGATGGTACGCCTGTGCATGCTGAAATATTCAGAGCATATTCTGAATTTCAGTTAACACATCAGTAAGCATTTTGGCCATCAGTGAATTCAACCTTTTTTCTCAATCGGAATAGGCAAGGATAATGACAGATATATTTTACAATGTTAGAAAGTACATCATTTTATTTAATTGTGTGAATAAAAGGAATCTCCTCCCCGTCGGGGAATTGAACCCCGGTCTCCCGCGTGACAGGTGGGGATACTGACCACTATACTAACGAGGACTTATTGGCTTCAGTTAAACAGTGCTCACCTCCCTGGGGTTAAGGCATGCCCTCGATCAATTCTCAGTATTGTAATAGGCAGAATTGCTGCTTTTGGTTAGGACAAGTAATCTTTTTTCCTAAATTATTACAATACAGAAATTCCTAGCCAAAAACAATTAGTTTTATGAAGAAATTATTTCATTGAAATAAATATCTATCGATCTGTCTATCTAGCTATCTTTCTATTCATCAATATATATATTTATATATATATATATATATAATCAGCTCACTTTACCATTTGCAGCTTATAACTATTAGCCACCAGGGGTCACTACTAACCAAAAGCAGTCATTCTACTTGTAAATCGTGCCAATCGAGTGGAACAGCGGCCTAGGATTCACCACTGCTTCATCTCATTTTCCAACAGATTGTAGACGTAAATTGGTTTTGATGGTACGCCTGTGCATGCTGAAATATTCAGAGCATATTCTGAATTTCAGTTAACACATCAGTAAGCATTTTGGCCATCAGTGAATTCAACCTTTTTTCTCAATCGGAATAGGCAAGGATAATGACAGATATATTTTACAATGTTAGAAAGTACATCATTTTATTTAATTGTGTGAATAAAAGGAATCTCCTCCCCGTCGGGGAATTGAACCCCGGTCTCCCGCGTGACAGGCGGGGATACTGACCACTATACTAACGAGGACTTATTGGCTTCAGTTAAACAGTGCTCACCTCCCTGGGGTTAAGGCATGCCCTCGATCAATTCTCAGTATTGTAATAGGCAGAATTGCTGCTTTTGGTTAGGACAAGTAATCTTTTTTCCTAAATTATTACAATACAGAAATTCCTAGCCAAAAACAATTAGTTTTATGAAGAAATTATTTCATTGAAATAAATATCTATCGATCTGTCTATCTAGCTATCTTTCTATTCATCAATATATATATTTATATATATATATATATATATAATCAGCTCACTTTACCATTTGCAGCTTATAACTATTAGCCACCAGGGGTCACTACTAACCAAAAGCAGTCATTCTACTTGTAAATCGTGCCAATCGAGTGGAACAGCGGCCTAGGATTCACCACTGCTTCATCTCATTTTCCAACAGATTGTAGACGTAAATTGGTTTTGATGGTACGCCTGTGCATGCTGAAATATTCAGAGCATATTCTGAATTTCAGTTAACACATCAGTAAGCATTTTGGCCATCAGTGAATTCAACCTTTTTTCTCAATCGGAATAGGCAAGGATAATGACAGATATATTTTACAATGTTAGAAAGTACATCATTTTATTTAATTGTGTGAATAAAAGGAATCTCCTCCCCGTCGGGGAATTGAACCCCGGTCTCCCGCGTGACAGGCGGGGATACTGACCACTATACTAACGAGGACTTATTGGCTTCAGTTAAACAGTGCTCATCTCCCTGGGGTTAAGGCATGCCCTCGATCAATTCTCAGTATTGTAATAGGCAGAATTGCTGCTTTTGGTTAGGACAAGTAATCTTTTTTCCTAAATTATTACAATACAGAAATTCCTAGCCAAAAACAATTAGTTTTATGAAGAAATTATTTCATTGAAATAAATATCTATCGATCTGTCTATCTAGCTATCTTTCTATTCATCAATATATATATTTATATATATATATATATATATATAATCAGCTCACTTTACCATTTGCAGCTTATAACTATTAGCCACCAGGGGTCACTACTAACCAAAAGCAGTCATTCTACTTGTAAATCGTGCCAATCGAGTGGAACAGCGGCCTAGGATTCACCACTGCTTCATCTCATTTTCCAACAGATTGTAGACGTAAATTGGTTTTGATGGTACGCCTGTGCATGCTGAAATATTCAGAGCATATTCTGAATTTCAGTTAACACATCAGTAAGCATTTTGGCCATCAGTCAATTCAACCTTTTTTCTCAATCGGAATAGGCAAGGATAATGACAGATATATTTTACAATGTTAGAAAGTACATCATTTTATTTAATTGTGTGAATAAAAGGAATCTCCTCCCCGTCGGGGAATTGAACCCCGGTCTCCCGCGTGACAGGCGGGGATACTGACCACTATACTAACGAGGACTTATTGGCTTCAGTTAAACAGTGCTCACCTCCCTGGGGTTAAGGCATGCCCTCGATCAATTCTCAGTATTGTAATAGGCAGAATTGCTGCTTTTGGTTAGGACAAGTAATCTTTTTTCCTAAATTATTACAATACAGAAATTCCTAGCCAAAAACAATTAGTTTTATGAAGAAATTATTTCATTGAAATAAATATCTATCGATCTGTCTATCTAGCTATCTTTCTATTCATCAATATATATATTTATATATATATATATATATATATAATCAGCTCACTTTACCATTTGCAGCTTATAACTATTAGCCACCAGGGGTCACTACTAACCAAAAGCAGTCATTCTACTTGTAAATCGTGCCAATCGAGTGGAACAGCGGCCTAGGATTCACCACTGCTTCATCTCATTTTCCAACAGATTGTAGACGTAAATTGGTTTTGATGGTACGCCTGTGCATGCTGAAATATTCAGAGCATATTCTGAATTTCAGTTAACACATCAGTAAGCATTTTGGCCATCAGTGAATTCAACCTTTTTTCTCAATCGGAATAGGCAAGGATAATGACAGATATATTTTACAATGTTAGAAAGTACATCATTTTATTTAATTGTGTGAATAAAAGGAATCTCCTCCCCGTCGGGGAATTGAACCCCGGTCTCCCGCGTGACAGGCGGGGATACTGACCACTATACTAACGAGGACTTATTGGCTTCAGTTAAACAGTGCTCATCTCCCTGGGGTTAAGGCATGCCCTCGATCAATTCTCAGTATTGTAATAGGCAGAATTGCTGCTTTTGGTTAGGACAAGTAATCTTTTTTCCTAAATTATTACAATACAGAAATTCCTAGCCAAAAACAATTAGTTTTATGAAGAAATTATTTCATTGAAATAAATATCTATCGATCTGTCTATCTAGCTATCTTTCTATTCATCAATATATATATTTATATATATATATATATATATAATCAGCTCACTTTACCATTTGCAGCTTATAACTATTAGCCACCAGGGGTCACTACTAACCAAAAGCAGTCATTCTACTTGTAAATCGTGCCAATCGAGTGGAACAGCGGCCTAGGATTCACCACTGCTTCATCTCATTTTCCAACAGATTGTAGACGTAAATTGGTTTTGATGGTACGCCTGTGCATGCTGAAATATTCAGAGCATATTCTGAATTTCAGTTAACACATCAGTAAGCATTTTGGCCATCAGTGAATTCAACCTTTTTTCTCAATCGGAATAGGCAAGGATAATGACAGATATATTTTACAATGTTAGAAAGTACATCATTTTATTTAATTGTGTGAATAAAAGGAATCTCCTCCCCGTCGGGGAATTGAACCCCGGTCTCCCGCGTGACAGGCGGGGATACTGACCACTATACTAACGAGGACTTATTGGCTTCAGTTAAACAGTGCTCACCTCCCTGGGGTTAAGGCATGCCCTCGATCAATTCTCAGTATTGTAATAGGCAGAATTGCTGCTTTTGGTTAGGACAAGTAATCTTTTTTCCTAAATTATTACAATACAGAAATTCCTAGCCAAAAACAATTAGTTTTATGAAGAAATTATTTCATTGAAATAAATATCTATCGATCTGTCTATCTAGCTATCTTTCTATTCATCAATATATATATTTATATATATATATATATATATAATCAGCTCACTTTACCATTTGCAGCTTATAACTATTAGCCACCAGGGGTCACTACTAACCAAAAGCAGTCATTCTACTTGTAAATCGTGCCAATCGAGTGGAACAGCGGCCTAGGATTCACCACTGCTTCATCTCATTTTCCAACAGATTGTAGACGTAAATTGGTTTTGATGGTACGCCTGTGCATGCTGAAATATTCAGAGCATATTCTGAATTTCAGTTAACACATCAGTAAGCATTTTGGCCATCAGTGAATTCAACCTTTTTTCTCAATCGGAATAGGCAAGGATAATGACAGATATATTTTACAATGTTAGAAAGTACATCATTTTATTTAATTGTGTGAATAAAAGGAATCTCCTCCCCGTCTGGGAATTGAACCCCGGTCTCCCGCGTGACAGGCGGGGATACTGACCACTATACTAACGAGGACTTATTGGCTTCAGTTAAACAGTGCTCACCTCCCTGGGGTTAAGGCATGCCCTCGATCAATTCTCAGTATTGTAATAGGCAGAATTGCTGCTTTTGGTTAGGACAAGTAATCTTTTTTCCTAAATTATTACAATACAGAAATTCCTAGCCAAAAACAATTAGTTTTATGAAGAAATTATTTCATTGAAATAAATATCTATCGATCTGTCTATCTAGCTATCTTTCTATTCATCAATATATATATTTATATATATATATATATATATATAATCAGCTCACTTTACCATTTGCAGCTTATAACTATTAGCCACCAGGGGTCACTACTAACCAAAAGCAGTCATTCTACTTGTAAATCGTGCCAATCGAGTGGAACAGCGGCCTAGGATTCACCACTGCTTCATCTCATTTTCCAACAGATTGTAGACGTAAATTGGTTTTGATGGTACGCCTGTGCATGCTGAAATATTCAGAGCATATTCTGAATTTCAGTTAACACATCAGTAAGCATTTTGGCCATCAGTGAATTCAACCTTTTTTCTCAATCGGAATAGGCAAGGATAATGACAGATATATTTTACAATGTTAGAAAGTACATCATTTTATTTAATTGTGTGAATAAAAGGAATCTCCTCCCCGTCGGGGAATTGAACCCCGGTCTCCCGCGTGACAGGCGGGGATACTGACCACTATACTAACGAGGACTTATTGGCTTCAGTTAAACAGTGCTCATCTCCCTGGGGTTAAGGCATGCCCTCGATCAATTCTCAGTATTGTAATAGGCAGAATTGCTGCTTTTGGTTAGGACAAGTAATCTTTTTTCCTAAATTATTACAATACAGAAATTCCTAGCCAAAAACAATTAGTTTTATGAAGAAATTATTTCATTGAAATAAATATCTATCGATCTGTCTATCTAGCTATCTTTCTATTCATCAATACATATATTTATATATATATATATATATATATATATATAATCAGCTCACTTTACCATTTGCAGCTTATAACTATTAGCCACCAGGGGTCACTACTAACCAAAAGCAGTCATTCTACTTGTAAATCGTGCCAATCGAGTGGAACAGCGGCCTAGGATTCACCACTGCTTCATCTCATTTTCCAACAGATTGTAGACGTAAATTGGTTTTGATGGTACGCCTGTGCATGCTGAAATATTCAGAGCATATTCTGAATTTCAGTTAACACATCAGTAAGCATTTTGGCCATCAGTGAATTCAACCTTTTTTCTCAATCGGAATAGGCAAGGATAATGACAGATATATTTTACAATGTTAGAAAGTACATCATTTTATTTAATTGTGTGAATAAAAGGAATCTCCTCCCCGTCGGGGAATTGAACCCCGGTCTCCCGCGTGACTGGCGGGGATACTGACCACTATACTAACGAGGACTTATTGGCTTCAGTTAAACAGTGCTCATCTCCCTGGGGTTAAGGCATGCCCTCGATCAATTCTCAGTATTGTAATAGGCAGAATTGCTGCTTTTGGTTAGGACAAGTAATCTTTTTTCCTAAATTATTACAATACAGAAATTCCTAGCCAAAAACAATTAGTTTTATGAAGAAATTATTTCATTGAAATAAATATCTATCGATCTGTCTATCTAGCTATCTTTCTATTCATCAATATATATATTTATATATATATATATATATATAATCAGCTCACTTTACCATTTGCAGCTTATAACTATTAGCCACCAGGGGTCACTACTAACCAAAAGCAGTCATTCTACTTGTAAATCGTGCCAATCGAGTGGAACAGCGGCCTAGGATTCACCACTGCTTCATCTCATTTTCCAACAGATTGTAGACGTAAATTGGTTTTGATGGTACGCCTGTGCATGCTGAAATATTCAGAGCATATTCTGAATTTCAGTTAACACATCAGTAAGCATTTTGGCCATCAGTGAATTCAACCTTTTTTCTCAATCGGAATAGGCAAGGATAATGACAGATATATTTTACAATGTTAGAAAGTACATCATTTTATTTAATTGTGTGAATAAAAGGAATCTCCTCCCCGTCGGGGAATTGAACCCCGGTCTCCCGCGTGACTGGCGGGGATACTGACCACTATACTAACGAGGACTTATTGGCTTCAGTTAAACAGTGCTCATCTCCCTGGGGTTAAGGCATGCCCTCGATCAATTCTCAGTATTGTAATAGGCAGAATTGCTGCTTTTGGTTAGGACAAGTAATCTTTTTTCCTAAATTATTACAATACAGAAATTCCTAGCCAAAAACAATTAGTTTTATGAAGAAATTATTTCATTGAAATAAATATCTATCGATCTGTCTATCTAGCTATCTTTCTATTCATCAATATATATATTTATATATATATATATATATATAATCAGCTCACTTTACCATTTGCAGCTTATAACTATTAGCCACCAGGGGTCACTACTAACCAAAAGCAGTCATTCTACTTGTAAATCGTGCCAATCGAGTGGAACAGCGGCCTAGGATTCACCACTGCTTCATCTCATTTTCCAACAGATTGTAGACGTAAATTGGTTTTGATGGTACGCCTGTGCATGCTGAAATATTCAGAGCATATTCTGAATTTCAGTTAACACATCAGTAAGCATTTTGGCCATCAGTGAATTCAACCTTTTTTCTCAATCGGAATAGGCAAGGATAATGACAGATATATTTTACAATGTTAGAAAGTACATCATTTTATTTAATTGTGTGAATAAAAGGAATCTCCTCCCCGTCGGGGAATTGAACCCCGGTCTCCCGCGTGACAGGCGGGGATACTGACCACTATACTAACGAGGACTTATTGGCTTCAGTTAAACAGTGCTCATCTCCCTGGGATTAAGGCATGCCCTCGATCAATTCTCAGTATTGTAATAGGCAGAATTGCTGCTTTTGGTTAGGACAAGTAATCTTTTTTCCTAAATTATTACAATACAGAAATTCCTAGCCAAAAACAATTAGTTTTATGAAGAAATTATTTCATTGAAATAAATATCTATCGATCTGTCTATCTAGCTATCTTTCTATTCATCAATATATATATTTATATATATATATATATATATATAATCAGCTCACTTTACCATTTGCAGCTTATAACTATTAGCCACCAGGGGTCACTACTAACCAAAAGCAGTCATTCTACTTGTAAATCGTGCCAATCGAGTGGAACAGCGGCCTAGGATTCACCACTGCTTCATCTCATTTTCCAACAGATTGTAGACGTAAATTGGTTTTGATGGTACGCCTGTGCATGCTGAAATATTCAGAGCATATTCTGAATTTCAGTTAACACATCAGTAAGCATTTTGGCCATCAGTGAATTCAACCTTTTTTCTCAATCGGAATAGGCAAGGATAATGACAGATATATTTTACAATGTTAGAAAGTACATCATTTTATTTAATTGTGTGAATAAAAGGAATCTCCTCCCCGTCGGGGAATTGAACCCCGGTCTCCCGCGTGACAGGCGGGGATACTGACCACTATACTAACGAGGACTTATTGGCTTCAGTTAAACAGTGCTCATCTCCCTGGGGTTAAGGCATGCCCTCGATCAATTCTCAGTATTGTAATAGGCAGAATTGCTGCTTTTGGTTAGGACAAGTAATCTTTTTTCCTAAATTATTACAATACAGAAATTCCTAGCCAAAAACAATTAGTTTTATGAAGAAATTATTTCATTGAAATAAATATCTATCGATCTGTCTATCTAGCTATCTTTCTATTCATCAATACATATATTTATATATATATATATATATATATATATAATCAGCTCACTTTACCATTTGCAGCTTATAACTATTAGCCACCAGGGGTCACTACTAACCAAAAGCAGTCATTCTACTTGTAAATCGTGCCAATCGAGTGGAACAGCGGCCTAGGATTCACCACTGCTTCATCTCATTTTCCAACAGATTGTAGACGTAAATTGGTTTTGATGGTACGCCTGTGCATGCTGAAATATTCAGAGCATATTCTGAATTTCAGTTAACACATCAGTAAGCATTTTGGCCATCAGTGAATTCAACCTTTTTTCTCAATCGGAATAGGCAAGGATAATGACAGATATATTTTACAATGTTAGAAAGTACATCATTTTATTTAATTGTGTGAATAAAAGGAATCTCCTCCCCGTCGGGGAATTGAACCCCGGTCTCCCGCGTGACTGGCGGGGATACTGACCACTATACTAACGAGGACTTATTGGCTTCAGTTAAACAGTGCTCATCTCCCTGGGGTTAAGGCATGCCCTCGATCAATTCTCAGTATTGTAATAGGCAGAATTGCTGCTTTTGGTTAGGACAAGTAATCTTTTTTCCTAAATTATTACAATACAGAAATTCCTAGCCAAAAACAATTAGTTTTATGAAGAAATTATTTCATTGAAATAAATATCTATCGATCTGTCTATCTAGCTATCTTTCTATTCATCAATATATATATTTATATATATATATATATATATAATCAGCTCACTTTACCATTTGCAGCTTATAACTATTAGCCACCAGGGGTCACTACTAACCAAAAGCAGTCATTCTACTTGTAAATCGTGCCAATCGAGTGGAACAGCGGCCTAGGATTCACCACTGCTTCATCTCATTTTCCAACAGATTGTAGACGTAAATTGGTTTTGATGGTACGCCTGTGCATGCTGAAATATTCAGAGCATATTCTGAATTTCAGTTAACACATCAGTAAGCATTTTGGCCATCAGTGAATTCAACCTTTTTTCTCAATCGGAATAGGCAAGGATAATGACAGATATATTTTACAATGTTAGAAAGTACATCATTTTATTTAATTGTGTGAATAAAAGGAATCTCCTCCCCGTCGGGGAATTGAACCCCGGTCTCCCGCGTGACTGGCGGGGATACTGACCACTATACTAACGAGGACTTATTGGCTTCAGTTAAACAGTGCTCATCTCCCTGGGGTTAAGGCATGCCCTCGATCAATTCTCAGTATTGTAATAGGCAGAATTGCTGCTTTTGGTTAGGACAAGTAATCTTTTTTCCTAAATTATTACAATACAGAAATTCCTAGCCAAAAACAATCAAAAACAATTAGTTTTATGAAGAAATTATTTCATTGAAATAAATATCTATCGATCTGTCTATCTAGCTATCTTTCTATTCATCAATATATATATTTATATATATATATATATATATATAATCAGCTCACTTTACCATTTGCAGCTTATAACTATTAGCCACCAGGGGTCACTACTAACCAAAAGCAGTCATTCTACTTGTAAATCGTGCCAATCGAGTGGAACAGCGGCCTAGGATTCACCACTGCTTCATCTCATTTTCCAACAGATTGTAGACGTAAATTGGTTTTGATGGTACGCCTGTGCATGCTGAAATATTCAGAGCATATTCTGAATTTCAGTTAACACATCAGTAAGCATTTTGGCCATCAGTGAATTCAACCTTTTTTCTCAATCGGAATAGGCAAGGATAATGACAGATATATTTTACAATGTTAGAAAGTACATCATTTTATTTAATTGTGTGAATAAAAGGAATCTCCTCCCCGTCGGGGAATTGAACCCCGGTCTCCCGCGTGACAGGCGGGGATACTGACCACTATACTAACGAGGACTTATTGGCTTCAGTTAAACAGTGCTCATCTCCCTGGGGTTAAGGCATGCCCTCGATCAATTCTCAGTATTGTAATAGGCAGAATTGCTGCTTTTGGTTAGGACAAGTAATCTTTTTTCCTAAATTATTACAATACAGAAATTCCTAGCCAAAAACAATTAGTTTTATGAAGAAATTATTTCATTGAAATAAATATCTATCGATCTGTCTATCTAGCTATCTTTCTATTCATCAATACATATATTTATATATATATATATATATATATATATAATCAGCTCACTTTACCATTTGCAGCTTATAACTATTAGCCACCAGGGGTCACTACTAACCAAAAGCAGTCATTCTACTTGTAAATCGTGCCAATCGAGTGGAACAGCGGCCTAGGATTCACCACTGCTTCATCTCATTTTCCAACAGATTGTAGACGTAAATTGGTTTTGATGGTACGCCTGTGCATGCTGAAATATTCAGAGCATATTCTGAATTTCAGTTAACACATCAGTAAGCATTTTGGCCATCAGTGAATTCAACCTTTTTTCTCAATCGGAATAGGCAAGGATAATGACAGATATATTTTACAATGTTAGAAAGTACATCATTTTATTTAATTGTGTGAATAAAAGGAATCTCCTCCCCGTCGGGGAATTGAACCCCGGTCTCCCGCGTGACTGGCGGGGATACTGACCACTATACTAACGAGGACTTATTGGCTTCAGTTAAACAGTGCTCATCTCCCTGGGGTTAAGGCATGCCCTCGATCAATTCTCAGTATTGTAATAGGCAGAATTGCTGCTTTTGGTTAGGACAAGTAATCTTTTTTCCTAAATTATTACAATACAGAAATTCCTAGCCAAAAACAATTAGTTTTATGAAGAAATTATTTCATTGAAATAAATATCTATCGATCTGTCTATCTAGCTATCTTTCTATTCATCAATATATATATTTATATATATATATATATATATATAATCAGCTCACTTTACCATTTGCAGCTTATAACTATTAGCCACCAGGGGTCACTACTAACCAAAAGCAGTCATTCTACTTGTAAATCGTGCCAATCGAGTGGAACAGCGGCCTAGGATTCACCACTGCTTCATCTCATTTTCCAACAGATTGTAGACGTAAATTGGTTTTGATGGTACGCCTGTGCATGCTGAAATATTCAGAGCATATTCTGAATTTCAGTTAACACATCAGTAAGCATTTTGGCCATCAGTGAATTCAACCTTTTTTCTCAATCGGAATAGGCAAGGATAATGACAGATATATTTTACAATGTTAGAAAGTACATCATTTTATTTAATTGTGTGAATAAAAGGAATCTCCTCCCCGTCGGGGAATTGAACCCCGGTCTCCCGCGTGACAGGCGGGGATACTGACCACTATACTAACGAGGACTTATTGGCTTCAGTTAAACAGTGCTCATCTCCCTGGGGTTAAGGCATGCCCTCGATCAATTCTCAGTATTGTAATAGGCAGAATTGCTGCTTTTGGTTAGGACAAGTAATCTTTTTTCCTAAATTATTACAATACAGAAATTCCTAGCCAAAAACAATTAGTTTTATGAAGAAATTATTTCATTGAAATAAATATCTATCGATCTGTCTATCTAGCTATCTTTCTATTCATCAATACATATATTTATATATATATATATATATATATATATATAATCAGCTCACTTTACCATTTGCAGCTTATAACTATTAGCCACCAGGGGTCACTACTAACCAAAAGCAGTCATTCTACTTGTAAATCGTGCCAATCGAGTGGAACAGCGGCCTAGGATTCACCACTGCTTCATCTCATTTTCCAACAGATTGTAGACGTAAATTGGTTTTGATGGTACGCCTGTGCATGCTGAAATATTCAGAGCATATTCTGAATTTCAGTTAACACATCAGTAAGCATTTTGGCCATCAGTGAATTCAACCTTTTTTCTCAATCGGAATAGGCAAGGATAATGACAGATATATTTTACAATGTTAGAAAGTACATCATTTTATTTAATTGTGTGAATAAAAGGAATCTCCTCCCCGTCGGGGAATTGAACCCCGGTCTCCCGCGTGACTGGCGGGGATACTGACCACTATACTAACGAGGACTTATTGGCTTCAGTTAAACAGTGCTCATCTCCCTGGGGTTAAGGCATGCCCTCGATCAATTCTCAGTATTGTAATAGGCAGAATTGCTGCTTTTGGTTAGGACAAGTAATCTTTTTTCCTAAATTATTACAATACAGAAATTCCTAGCCAAAAACAATTAGTTTTATGAAGAAATTATTTCATTGAAATAAATATCTATCGATCTGTCTATCTAGCTATCTTTCTATTCATCAATATATATATTTATATATATATATATATATATAATCAGCTCACTTTACCATTTGCAGCTTATAACTATTAGCCACCAGGGGTCACTACTAACCAAAAGCAGTCATTCTACTTGTAAATCGTGCCAATCGAGTGGAACAGCGGCCTAGGATTCACCACTGCTTCATCTCATTTTCCAACAGATTGTAGACGTAAATTGGTTTTGATGGTACGCCTGTGCATGCTGAAATATTCAGAGCATATTCTGAATTTCAGTTAACACATCAGTAAGCATTTTGGCCATCAGTGAATTCAACCTTTTTTCTCAATCGGAATAGGCAAGGATAATGACAGATATATTTTACAATGTTAGAAAGTACATCATTTTATTTAATTGTGTGAATAAAAGGAATCTCCTCCCCGTCGGGGAATTGAACCCCGGTCTCCCGCGTGACAGGCGGGGATACTGACCACTATACTAACGAGGACTTATTGGCTTCAGTTAAACAGTGCTCATCTCCCTGGGGTTAAGGCATGCCCTCGATCAATTCTCAGTATTGTAATAGGCAGAATTGCTGCTTTTGGTTAGGACAAGTAATCTTTTTTCCTAAATTATTACAATACAGAAATTCCTAGCCAAAAACAATTAGTTTTATGAAGAAATTATTTCATTGAAATAAATATCTATCGATCTGTCTATCTAGCTATCTTTCTATTCATCAATATATATATTTATATATATATATATATATATAATCAGCTCACTTTACCATTTGCAGCTTATAACTATTAGCCACCAGGGGTCACTACTAACCAAAAGCAGTCATTCTACTTGTAAATCGTGCCAATCGAGTGGAACAGCGGCCTAGGATTCACCACTGCTTCATCTCATTTTCCAACAGATTGTAGACGTAAATTGGTTTTGATGGTACGCCTGTGCATGCTGAAATATTCAGAGCATATTCTGAATTTCAGTTAACACATCAGTAAGCATTTTGGCCATCAGTGAATTCAACCTTTTTTCTCAATCGGAATAGGCAAGGATAATGACAGATATATTTTACAATGTTAGAAAGTACATCATTTTATTTAATTGTGTGAATAAAAGGAATCTCCTCCCCGTCGGGGAATTGAACCCCGGTCTCCCGCGTGACTGGCGGGGATACTGACCACTATACTAACGAGGACTTATTGGCTTCAGTTAAACAGTGCTCATCTCCCTGGGGTTAAGGCATGCCCTCGATCAATTCTCAGTATTGTAATAGGCAGAATTGCTGCTTTTGGTTAGGACAAGTAATCTTTTTTCCTAAATTATTACAATACAGAAATTCCTAGCCAAAAACAATTAGTTTTATGAAGAAATTATTTCATTGAAATAAATATCTATCGATCTGTCTATCTAGCTATCTTTCTATTCATCAATATATATATTTATATATATATATATATATATAATCAGCTCACTTTACCATTTGCAGCTTATAACTATTAGCCACCAGGGGTCACTACTAACCAAAAGCAGTCATTCTACTTGTAAATCGTGCCAATCGAGTGGAACAGCGGCCTAGGATTCACCACTGCTTCATCTCATTTTCCAACAGATTGTAGACGTAAATTGGTTTTGATGGTACGCCTGTGCATGCTGAAATATTCAGAGCATATTCTGAATTTCAGTTAACACATCAGTAAGCATTTTGGCCATCAGTGAATTCAACCTTTTTTCTCAATCGGAATAGGCAAGGATAATGACAGATATATTTTACAATGTTAGAAAGTACATCATTTTATTTAATTGTGTGAATAAAAGGAATCTCCTCCCCGTCGGGGAATTGAACCCCGGTCTCCCGCGTGACAGGCGGGGATACTGACCACTATACTAACGAGGACTTATTGGCTTCAGTTAAACAGTGCTCATCTCCCTGGGGTTAAGGCATGCCCTCGATCAATTCTCAGTATTGTAATAGGCAGAATTGCTGCTTTTGGTTAGGACAAGTAATCTTTTTTCCTAAATTATTACAATACAGAAATTCCTAGCCAAAAACAATTAGTTTTATGAAGAAATTATTTCATTGAAATAAATATCTATCGATCTGTCTATCTAGCTATCTTTCTATTCATCAATACATATATTTATATATATATATATATATATATATATATAATCAGCTCACTTTACCATTTGCAGCTTATAACTATTAGCCACCAGGGGTCACTACTAACCAAAAGCAGTCATTCTACTTGTAAATCGTGCCAATCGAGTGGAACAGCGGCCTAGGATTCACCACTGCTTCATCTCATTTTCCAACAGATTGTAGACGTAAATTGGTTTTGATGGTACGCCTGTGCATGCTGAAATATTCAGAGCATATTCTGAATTTCAGTTAACACATCAGTAAGCATTTTGGCCATCAGTGAATTCAACCTTTTTTCTCAATCGGAATAGGCAAGGATAATGACAGATATATTTTACAATGTTAGAAAGTACATCATTTTATTTAATTGTGTGAATAAAAGGAATCTCCTCCCCGTCGGGGAATTGAACCCCGGTCTCCCGCGTGACTGGCGGGGATACTGACCACTATACTAACGAGGACTTATTGGCTTCAGTTAAACAGTGCTCATCTCCCTGGGGTTAAGGCATGCCCTCGATCAATTCTCAGTATTGTAATAGGCAGAATTGCTGCTTTTGGTTAGGACAAGTAATCTTTTTTCCTAAATTATTACAATACAGAAATTCCTAGCCAAAAACAATTAGTTTTATGAAGAAATTATTTCATTGAAATAAATATCTATCGATCTGTCTATCTAGCTATCTTTCTATTCATCAATATATATATTTATATATATATATATATATATATAATCAGCTCACTTTACCATTTGCAGCTTATAACTATTAGCCACCAGGGGTCACTACTAACCAAAAGCAGTCATTCTACTTGTAAATCGTGCCAATCGAGTGGAACAGCGGCCTAGGATTCACCACTGCTTCATCTCATTTTCCAACAGATTGTAGACGTAAATTGGTTTTGATGGTACGCCTGTGCATGCTGAAATATTCAGAGCATATTCTGAATTTCAGTTAACACATCAGTAAGCATTTTGGCCATCAGTGAATTCAACCTTTTTTCTCAATCGGAATAGGCAAGGATAATGACAGATATATTTTACAATGTTAGAAAGTACATCATTTTATTTAATTGTGTGAATAAAAGGAATCTCCTCCCCGTCGGGGAATTGAACCCCGGTCTCCCGCGTGACAGGCGGGGATACTGACCACTATACTAACGAGGACTTATTGGCTTCAGTTAAACAGTGCTCATCTCCCTGGGATTAAGGCATGCCCTCGATCAATTCTCAGTATTGTAATAGGCAGAATTGCTGCTTTTGGTTAGGACAAGTAATCTTTTTTCCTAAATTATTACAATACAGAAATTCCTAGCCAAAAACAATTAGTTTTATGAAGAAATTATTTCATTGAAATAAATATCTATCGATCTGTCTATCTAGCTATCTTTCTATTCATCAATATATATATTTATATATATATATATATATATAATCAGCTCACTTTACCATTTGCAGCTTATAACTATTAGCCACCAGGGGTCACTACTAACCAAAAGCAGTCATTCTACTTGTAAATCGTGCCAATCGAGTGGAACAGCGGCCTAGGATTCACCACTGCTTCATCTCATTTTCCAACAGATTGTAGACGTAAATTGGTTTTGATGGTACGCCTGTGCATGCTGAAATATTCAGAGCATATTCTGAATTTCAGTTAACACATCAGTAAGCATTTTGGCCATCAGTGAATTCAACCTTTTTTCTCAATCGGAATAGGCAAGGATAATGACAGATATATTTTACAATGTTAGAAAGTACATCATTTTATTTAATTGTGTGAATAAAAGGAATCTCCTCCCCGTCGGGGAATTGAACCCCGGTCTCCCGCGTGACTGGCGGGGATACTGACCACTATACTAACGAGGACTTATTGGCTTCAGTTAAACAGTGCTCATCTCCCTGGGGTTAAGGCATGCCCTCGATCAATTCTCAGTATTGTAATAGGCAGAATTGCTGCTTTTGGTTAGGACAAGTAATCTTTTTTCCTAAATTATTACAATACAGAAATTCCTAGCCAAAAACAATTAGTTTTATGAAGAAATTATTTCATTGAAATAAATATCTATCGATCTGTCTATCTAGCTATCTTTCTATTCATCAATATATATATTTATATATATATATATATATATATAATCAGCTCACTTTACCATTTGCAGCTTATAACTATTAGCCACCAGGGGTCACTACTAACCAAAAGCAGTCATTCTACTTGTAAATCGTGCCAATCGAGTGGAACAGCGGCCTAGGATTCACCACTGCTTCATCTCATTTTCCAACAGATTGTAGACGTAAATTGGTTTTGATGGTACGCCTGTGCATGCTGAAATATTCAGAGCATATTCTGAATTTCAGTTAACACATCAGTAAGCATTTTGGCCATCAGTGAATTCAACCTTTTTTCTCAATCGGAATAGGCAAGGATAATGACAGATATATTTTACAATGTTAGAAAGTACATCATTTTATTTAATTGTGTGAATAAAAGGAATCTCCTCCCCGTCGGGGAATTGAACCCCGGTCTCCCGCGTGACAGGCGGGGATACTGACCACTATACTAACGAGGACTTATTGGCTTCAGTTAAACAGTGCTCATCTCCCTGGGGTTAAGGCATGCCCTCGATCAATTCTCAGTATTGTAATAGGCAGAATTGCTGCTTTTGGTTAGGACAAGTAATCTTTTTTCCTAAATTATTACAATACAGAAATTCCTAGCCAAAAACAATTAGTTTTATGAAGAAATTATTTCATTGAAATAAATATCTATCGATCTGTCTATCTAGCTATCTTTCTATTCATCAATACATATATTTATATATATATATATATATATATATATATAATCAGCTCACTTTACCATTTGCAGCTTATAACTATTAGCCACCAGGGGTCACTACTAACCAAAAGCAGTCATTCTACTTGTAAATCGTGCCAATCGAGTGGAACAGCGGCCTAGGATTCACCACTGCTTCATCTCATTTTCCAACAGATTGTAGACGTAAATTGGTTTTGATGGTACGCCTGTGCATGCTGAAATATTCAGAGCATATTCTGAATTTCAGTTAACACATCAGTAAGCATTTTGGCCATCAGTGAATTCAACCTTTTTTCTCAATCGGAATAGGCAAGGATAATGACAGATATATTTTACAATGTTAGAAAGTACATCATTTTATTTAATTGTGTGAATAAAAGGAATCTCCTCCCCGTCGGGGAATTGAACCCCGGTCTCCCGCGTGACTGGCGGGGATACTGACCACTATACTAACGAGGACTTATTGGCTTCAGTTAAACAGTGCTCATCTCCCTGGGGTTAAGGCATGCCCTCGATCAATTCTCAGTATTGTAATAGGCAGAATTGCTGCTTTTGGTTAGGACAAGTAATCTTTTTTCCTAAATTATTACAATACAGAAATTCCTAGCCAAAAACAATTAGTTTTATGAAGAAATTATTTCATTGAAATAAATATCTATCGATCTGTCTATCTAGCTATCTTTCTATTCATCAATATATATATTTATATATATATATATATATATATAATCAGCTCACTTTACCATTTGCAGCTTATAACTATTAGCCACCAGGGGTCACTACTAACCAAAAGCAGTCATTCTACTTGTAAATCGTGCCAATCGAGTGGAACAGCGGCCTAGGATTCACCACTGCTTCATCTCATTTTCCAACAGATTGTAGACGTAAATTGGTTTTGATGGTACGCCTGTGCATGCTGAAATATTCAGAGCATATTCTGAATTTCAGTTAACACATCAGTAAGCATTTTGGCCATCAGTGAATTCAACCTTTTTTCTCAATCGGAATAGGCAAGGATAATGACAGATATATTTTACAATGTTAGAAAGTACATCATTTTATTTAATTGTGTGAATAAAAGGAATCTCCTCCCCGTCGGGGAATTGAACCCCGGTCTCCCGCGTGACAGGCGGGGATACTGACCACTATACTAACGAGGACTTATTGGCTTCAGTTAAACAGTGCTCATCTCCCTGGGATTAAGGCATGCCCTCGATCAATTCTCAGTATTGTAATAGGCAGAATTGCTGCTTTTGGTTAGGACAAGTAATCTTTTTTCCTAAATTATTACAATACAGAAATTCCTAGCCAAAAACAATTAGTTTTATGAAGAAATTATTTCATTGAAATAAATATCTATCGATCTGTCTATCTAGCTATCTTTCTATTCATCAATATATATATTTATATATATATATATATATATAATCAGCTCACTTTACCATTTGCAGCTTATAACTATTAGCCACCAGGGGTCACTACTAACCAAAAGCAGTCATTCTACTTGTAAATCGTGCCAATCGAGTGGAACAGCGGCCTAGGATTCACCACTGCTTCATCTCATTTTCCAACAGATTGTAGACGTAAATTGGTTTTGATGGTACGCCTGTGCATGCTGAAATATTCAGAGCATATTCTGAATTTCAGTTAACACATCAGTAAGCATTTTGGCCATCAGTGAATTCAACCTTTTTTCTCAATCGGAATAGGCAAGGATAATGACAGATATATTTTACAATGTTAGAAAGTACATCATTTTATTTAATTGTGTGAATAAAAGGAATCTCCTCCCCGTCGGGGAATTGAACCCCGGTCTCCCGCGTGACTGGCGGGGATACTGACCACTATACTAACGAGGACTTATTGGCTTCAGTTAAACAGTGCTCATCTCCCTGGGGTTAAGGCATGCCCTCGATCAATTCTCAGTATTGTAATAGGCAGAATTGCTGCTTTTGGTTAGGACAAGTAATCTTTTTTCCTAAATTATTACAATACAGAAATTCCTAGCCAAAAACAATTAGTTTTATGAAGAAATTATTTCATTGAAATAAATATCTATCGATCTGTCTATCTAGCTATCTTTCTATTCATCAATATATATATTTATATATATATATTACCTACTGGCGGTCGCCAGTAGGTATATATAGTTAGGATTTTTTCCCTATGGGATTTCTGAAAATTCTATGCCTAATAACTTTTGCGTTCGTGGACGGAATTGGCTGAAATTTTCAGGAAAATGGCACATTTTGTTTCTGAGCAGACCTTGAAAATTTGGGGGGGTTTTGTGGAGGGGGGGCCGAGAAAAAAGGGGGGTCCCAAAACGCCTTTTTCCCATGTTAATTTCCATAGGGCGGTTGGACTCACTTTTAGCCCGAACGGCTGAATGGATTTTCACGAAACTTGGCAAAATTGTAGGGACTGTTAGCCCGATGTGCCTTTGCTAGGTCTCAATATATGTGCTTCAGTGGATTTTGAGAAATTAACGTTTAAATCAAGATATATATCTGTAACAGCGCTCCGGGCAGCGATCCGGTTCGCGAACCTTTCGCGTAACGGAACTTTGCGATGAGAAGCTGATTGGCCCTCCGGTGTCTGTCAACATTCTAAACAGTCCGGAGCGGCCGCCATCTTGTCTCTCGGTAGGATCGAGAGACAAGAGGAGGCCAAAACAAAGGGGGAAATTACCATAAGGGGGCATAGTAGATCCTCGTTGACCCCCTAGGTTTTATGTGGAGGTTTTAAAAGGGCCTAGGAGGGTCCAAAAAAAAAAATTTTTTTTTGCGTGGTAAGCGCCAAGTTCGCGAACCGGATAGCTTTCTGGGCAGCGAACTTTATGGATAAAAGAATGAAAGACTTTTCTAATACTGTATGTTAATTGTTTGTTGTTTTTCTTGTTTTTTTTTGTTTTCTTTATTTATTTATTTTTTTTATTATGATTGTGTTTCATACTTTATTAAATTTTCTAACATTTCATTGTCAGAAATGTCATAATTTATTATAGGGTGTAATTGTTTTTCATTTTGAAGCAAGTTGTCTACTGCTTCAACACATTGTAGAAGTTCGTGGTCTCTACTGTCATCCATAAAGTCATCAAGTTTGTCTTGGCTGCTCTCCTTCAGTTCAATCGAAAATGAAACTTGCTGCTCGCCTTCCATTTTGCCTGAAATTTGGATTAAAAAAATATATATTAGTAGAGATAGGGCACTGTTGGGATTAATTTTAGATAGGCAGTTTTTATCAGTGAATTTATCTTTTGGCAGTGTATAGTATGAGAGTGGAAATAGGACTAAAAAAAAGTGTATGTGATTTAACCAAGACACTACTACTACAGAGGGATAGTGTATATGTAGCAGAAAAAGTCTACTATATTAAGTCATAGTGCACAATATATTAAATTATAACTTACCTTCACAAAGAAGTTGAAGTTTTTTGAAGCTTTTGAAATAGGAGGTACAACAAGAAGTAGTAGTCAAAATGGCTGTGTTTCCTTCTCTCCCTTTATATATATACAGGTATATAACCAATCAAATGTCAGGTAATAAAAGTAGAAAATGAAAGTAACATTTTCATTGGTTGTCAATTCCAACAATTCAGATGTGTTTTGTGAAGTAATTTACCTCACGGTACTTGGAGAGGTCTACAGGCTAAATGGCTAAATGGAATTTCAATGAAATTTGTGAGAATGGAAGGGATTGTTATGTAGTATGAGCTAATCTATATTTGGTGAGAGTGTTTCTAGTCGTTATTCTGTAAATTACTTTCCCGCCTTTTTTTAGGACCGCTTTCCGGGAAGCTGCCCGGTTAGCGAACCTTAAGCGTCACGGGAGTCCACCATTTTGTGTTTCGTTCGCATTAAGATACAAGATGGAGGGCAAATAATGTTTAGAATGGGTAGAAGGGGTCATGGTAGACTTATCTTGACCCCCTAGGTTTTCTGAGCGTGGCTGAGGAGGCTTATATGTGCGGAAAAAAAATTTTTTTTAAAAAAATTCCGCGAGGTTAGCTTTCGGTTAGCGAACCGGGTAGCGCTCCGGGGAGCGAATTTTGTGGAAAATTAGTGAAAAAAGTTAGAGAAAAATAATAATTGTGAGTGATCAGATGTAGGGTAGCTCTGAGAAGAGCTTTTGGGTTTATGGTACATTTAGGTACTTATAAGTAGGTACCAATGCAGAGTCTTAAATTCAGAATGAAAATTCTGTTGCCCTCATCTGAGAAGTGAACTCCATCTCCTCTGTAGATATCTTGCATGTAGTAACGCAAGTTATTGTTGTACAGAGAGCCCATTCCATGGTCTCTCATGTAAGCTGAAACAGATTTGTTTACATGCTTCCTCGCTTTCTCAATTTGTGGACAAAATTGGTTGGACCACCTCCATTTCTGTCTTTGGCATATATTGGAATATACCAAGGCAGTTTGAGGAAAAAGTGCCATTAATTGCTCCAAGGTGTCCTTTAAAAGCATTTCCAGACCTACCCCTGTCAAAGTGCCCAAATCATTACCTCCACAGTGCACTATTAACAGGTCAGGTTTTGGCAAATGCATAAAGGTTTTCACCAATGGTATCAATTGGTGACATTTTAATCCTCTTTGGCCCAACCACTTAATTTCCACATCTTGTAAATTGAGGTTGTGTAAATTTCTGCTCTCAGCATACCTTTGAGCCCAGTGGATGTAACTATGTCCAACAATCCAGACGTTAAACATGGTGGAAGAAGGTTGTTCTGCAGTCAGATGAAGTGTGGTAATGAAAGGGCAGTTGAAACAGTAGGAGTTTCTAAAGAAAAAAAACTGTGGATTTACAATGCTAATGATTCATTAGCAGTGATTGGTGCATTTCCATTTCTGAAAACAGAAAGTTAGGGTGCATGGATGTGTTCTTTGAAAGATGTAATTTGAATGGTCAAGGAAGAAACATTTAATGAAAGATTGCACTGGATACGCAGGTGCACTGAGAGTTCAGAGTTCAATTGAAACATTGTTGTGTGAATTTGCAAACATGAGAGGTCTTCCAGGAGGTGGTTGCTATGGAAACAAGGCAGACAGGGCAGAGGGGGGAAGGGTTTTGATTTGAAAAAAGTGAGGGAAGAGGTATGATTGGCTAATATGAGAGATATGTGAAAAGAATATCTGTATTTCTGTGCTTTCAATAGCTGCAGCCTTTGGAGTGCATCCTTTTTCTTCTGCTGAAGACAATTTGGTGTATTTCTGAGACTGTTTTCAAAACTCAAAAAATATTTGCTAAGGTGAGAAAAGATTTATTTAATTTAGATAGAGAATAGTATGATTTAAGGAGAAAATGATGAAGAAAGCTGTGTTTTTAAAATGTGGTTTTGTCTCTAGTGATATACTAATAGAATTAGTTTCAAAGAGAAATTATAATTGCATATTTGGTGTAACATTCTGGCATGCAGTTACACAAGATATTGTAATACATGGAGGCCATTTCATGGTCTGTTATGTAAGCTGAAACAGATATGTTGCTTTTAAAAACGATTTAAGAAATCAATTACATTTCTAGATATGTACTGCTAGAGCTTCATAGGTTGTTTTGGGCCATATTTATAAGGTATTTGAGTGTCTAAGATGTTGTGTTCGCCTTTTAAAATGTAAAGTGTTCCTCATGGGACAAGTGTCTTGTAAATACGCTCCCACTTGTGCTTGGCAAATTTAGATTTTGATTATGGGAGTTACCTAGCCATGTTAATAGTGTCCCAAAAATGGTGCTAGGGCATTCCAGAAAACACTTTCATGTGTCTCAAGGACATTTTTAGTCATTTCTTCATGAATGCAGGTATACAATTGATTTATATGCTGTGTTTAAAAACGAATTTTGAAATGAATTAAATTTCAGGATATGTACTGTTAGAGCTTCATAGGTTGTTTGGGGTCATATTTAGAAGGCATTTTAGTGTCTTTGAAGTTATTTTTCCCTTTTTAAATGGAAAGCGTTCCTCATGGGGCCCTGAGCAGTTCTTAGCCATGTTATTTAATAGGAAGTGGATAACATGGCTAAGAGCATTTGCTGGGAAATGCATGAATATCGCTGATTTTTCTGCTATATTCATGCATTGTGGCCGTTTTTTTTCACATTGCTTCATAGGTTGTTTGGGTTCATATTTAGAAGGCATTTTAGTGTCTTTGATGTTATTTTTCCCTTTTTAAATGGAAAGCGTTCCTCATGGGGCCCTGAGCAGTTCTTAGCCATGTTATTTAATAGGAAGTGGATCACATGGCTAAGAGCATTTGCTGGAAAATGCATGAATATCGCTGATTTTTCTGCTATATTCATGCATTGTGGCCGTTTTTTTCACATTGCTTCATAGGTTGTTTGGGTTCATATTTAGAAGGTATTTTAGTGTCTTTGATGTTATTTTTCCCTTTTTAAATGGAAAGCGTTCCTCATGGGGCCCTGAGCAGTTCTTAGCCATGTTATTTAATTGGAAGTGGATAACATGGCTAAGAGCATTTGCTGGAAAATGCATGAATATCGCTGATTTTTCTGCTATATTCATGCATTGCGGCAGTTTTTTTTCACATTGCTTCATAGGTTGTTTGGGTTCATATTTAGAAGGCATTTTAGTGTCTTTGATGTTATTTTTCCCTTTTTAAATGGAAAGCGTTCCTCATGGTGCCCTGAGCAGTTCTTAGCCATGTTATTTAATAGGAAGTGGATAACATGGCTAAGAGCATTTGTTGGAAAATGCATGAATATCGCTGATTTTTCTGCGTTATTCATGCATTGCAGGCCTTTTTTTATCACATTTGCAAGCATTTCTTAGCCATGTTATCCAATGGGAGGTGGATAACATGGCTAAGAGCATTTGCTTCAAAGGTTGTTTGGGGTTATATACCATTTTTGGGAAATTATTAACATGCCTATCTAACTCCCATAATCAAAATCTAAATTTGCCAACCGCAGGTGGGAGCGTATTTACAATAAATTTGCACCATGAAGAATGTAAAATAGCATACTAGATACTCAAATAACTTATAAATATGATCCAAAACATCTTATGAAGCACTAGTAGTGCATATTTCCAGAAATGTATTGGTTTTCATTTAATGATTTACTTCATTGGTAGGCCTTCACATGTTTTTTTACCTTGGTTTTTTTTCAGTGAAAATCTTATCTGCAACCATGTGTTGGCCTCACCTCAAATAAACAAAACAGGTGATGGACTGAATGTGGATCAATGACACACATTCACCCCAGTCCAAAGATCTGGGCCTAAACAAACCTTTAGATAGGCTACATCTTATCGTCATCCTGAATTAATGATTTAAAATATTAGGGAGTGATTTATGAGTGTTGTATGCCTGTTTTGTACCATTGAGTGTCATTTTTGTGATGCAGTGCTGGTGGAAAATATTTGCTATGTTAAATAATTAGTACAGCATTAAGTTTTAGATGACTGTTATTTATTTACTGTTTGGTAATAGTGGTTAATAACATTTTATATTATATTTTTTCACAGATTCAACTGCAGATTCTTTCATAGTTTGGAAAATGCCTTCCAGAAGTCGAATACGAAAGGCTAGAAAACGTCAAAGACAGCAGGATGATGTTTTATTGCAGCAGTCCTCTTCCCCAAATACTTGTCAAAACACCAAGAAAGGTCCGGGTAAGAGCACGAAATCATTCTTAAGAAATATTTGTAGTAAAAAAAATTTTGCTCAAAAAAATGTGTCTCTTAACAAAAAGAGAAGTAATTTAAATGGAAAGGAGAGACCCATCACAAATGTTACTGGTAGAGGAAGAGATAACTCTGTGCATGATAGTAGAAGGAAACAACAGTTTAGGGACATTCGACAACGAATGTTCCGTAATAGGATATTAGTTAATTTATTGAAAAATATTAAAAAGAAAGGCCAACAGAAAGCGGCATTTTATAGGAAGAAGAAAAATGTAGAGAAAATTATTGATCATGCTTTTGAAATCAAGCGAAAGTTGTTTATTTTGGTAATCAATAGAATTAGGAAACTAAGCAAGGTAATTTCTGATTTCAAAACAAAAAGTAGATGGAAGAGAGTAGTAAATCGTACTAACTTTTGTGAAGTTTTTTCTGGAGAATGGATGCATAGTTCAAGTTCTGAGGCATTTTTTAATGAGGAGACTTATTTTCAGGATAATGATTTGGTGCATGCAGTTGACATCAGTGGTCGAGCTTATGAAGTGAAGGATGGTTGTCCAGTTGAAAAAGAACTACTTGTGACAACAGAGACAGAAGAGGCGCTAAGTGATGAGGTTTTAGGAAGACGTCCTAAGGGTCCTGTGTACATTTGGAAGTGTAGTTCTATTTGCAGTGTGCGACAGGTTTCCATCAATTTGCTATGTGATTTTATACGGACATTTAATAAGAAAAGTTTGAAGCAGAAAATGAAGTTGTTGCAAGATTTAGATCCTTGCAGAGTGAGACAAATGACAGGTTTGCGTGGTCATTCACTGGCTTGTCTTTCCAGGAGAGTATGCCAGAGTGTTTTTCATCATTTCAGGATGCTAGCAGTGCATCATAATAAAGTGAGAAAATTAGTGAGAATGTTGTATTATGCTAAGAGTCCAGCAATTATGCTTAAACAGTTATGTGCTGCTCTTTTGCATGGTTCTGAAATAGATGTGAAGAATCTTTGTGAAGAAATTGAGTTTTGTTACTTTGGTAGTAAAGATGAGAATGTTCAAATTGACCCTGAAGTAGAGGGTAATGTGGAAGATAATGTACAGGTTTCCAGTACAGATAATTTTCAGAAGGAAATTGCCACGTTTCAGATGAAATCAAGTGAGAGGCCTAATTTCACTTGTGTATGTTGTCGACGCACTTATTATAAGAATCAGACTAAGGTAGTGGATTTATATGCAAAAAGTGAAAGGGAAAATAATAGTGAATGGAAGGATTTAGCCACATACTTGATGGTAGAAAATTATTTTGATTTGGGATCGGATCAACGTGTGTGTACTTATTGTTGTAATAAATTAAACCAAAACCAGATGCCTGCTAGGGCAGTTCATAATAATCTGGAATTGGTTGAGATTCCTTCTGAATTGAAGGATTTAAATACTTATGAATCTATTTTGATTCAAAGTATCCATCCCTTTCAGGCTATTGTAAGAATGGAGCCAAAGACAGGGAAATTGCCTCCAGCAGATTTACAGAGAGGATTAAAGGGAAGAGTTGTTTATTTGCCTCTAGATTTGAACAAAAACATTAACACAATTGGAATAGAAAAAGTGGAAGAGGAACCTCTGGTTATCTTGGTTAATGGGGTTCCGACAAAGAATAAGAAAATATGGCAAGATTTAGTGGATGTTAGGAAAGTCAAAAAGGCAACAGTGTATTTGAAGAAAAATAATAAGTACTATAAGAATGTATATGTTGCAGAAGAGGAAGTAAGTGATGAAGAGGATAGCGATTTGTGTGCTGGCCAAATTGAGAAAGTAGAGGCCTCTAAAAGTGAAGAAATATATGAACATTATAGTGTTCATCCTTTGCATTCCAAGGAAGTGATGGGGAATGCTATTGAGTTGTTTCAAATGAAACAAGCCAAAGGGAGTCCCATTAGTGTTTGGGAGGAAAGTTTGGAAGCTCGGTGTTTCCCACAGCTATTTCCCACAGGTCAAGGAGGAAGATATGATGAGCGACCTCGTGAAATTCCTGCGTCTGAATACCGGACTTTACGATTGTATGCAGAAGATCCTAGGTTTCGGCAATGCATTCCCTATTTGTTTCATCTCCTGTTTGAAAGCGATCTGTCTGGACTGTCATATGCAGTGAACCACATCTTAAAAAGTGGTATACAGATGCGAAACATCTCGGCAAGTGACTTTATGCATAAAGTCAATGTCCAAGACAGTATTTTGGATTCTCACTTAATTAATCTCATGGCGTGTCAGCGTGGTACTAATGAGTACTGGTACCGTCGTCATGGTGACTTAAAATGTATGCTGAGGAACTTAGGAACTCCGACATGGTTCCTCACTCTGAGCTGTGCCGAGTATGGCTGGGATGACTTACTTGAATTTCTACGAGAGGCAAATGGAAATATTGAAAACATTGAATTCAAGACACCTGGAGAACTGTGTTCTTTGGATCCTGTGAATGTATGCAGGTACTTCAATCATAGATTTGAAGCTATGATGTCTTTCATCACAAATAAAAAGAATCCACCTCTTGGAGAGGTGTTGGATTTCTTCTGGAGAAAGGAGTACCAAGCAAGAGGTGCCCCTCATATACATATGTTGCTGTGGATCAAGGATGCACCTAAATTTGGAACAGATCCGGATGACTTAGTGATGAATTTCATCGAACAGTATTCTACGTGTGCTGTTCCAAACGCAACGGAGAAGAAAAGTCTAAGAGAACAAGTTCTACGTTTCCAAAGCCATCGTTGTGGAAAGTACTGTCGTCGTAAATTCAGAAACAAGGACAAGTTCTACACCAAATGTCGTTTCAACTTTCCACGACCGGTGATTTCTAAAGGAAGAGTGAACAGTTTGATGTCTTCGCTGCGACATAATGTGACGAGGAAATCACCCAAGAATACATACAATTTGAAAAGGAACGAAGAGTCCAAGTACATCAATGACTACAACCCAGTGATTTTGTCCATGTGGAATGCCAACATGGATATACAGTTTGTGGCTGACAACTGTATGGCTGTGGCTCGGTATGTGACATCTTACATCACCAAAAAAGAAAAGACCGAACTGAAGGATATGTGGGAGGACATTTCCCATGAAAAGAGCCTCAGCAAGAAGTTGTACAGTTTCAGTCTGAAGATGTTGTCGCATCGAGAAATCGGAGCTTACGAATGTTCTGATCGATTGTCTTCAGCAAGTCTCTATGCCAAATCCAGGAGTCTCGTTTGGGCGAGTCTTGGTCTTGCTGCAACGCGAAATCGAGTTCTAAAACCTGTTCGGGAAATTGAGTATTTGGCAGAAAAGGAACCAAACAGTACCGACATTTTGAAGACCAACATGTTGGATACATATTATCCAAATCGAAGCAGTCACCTTGAGAATATTTGTCTATATGAGGTTCTCCAAAATTATATATTCAAGAGGAACATCAAAGAAGATATTGAGAAAGGAGTGTATGCTGTAATTGGAAGTGAGGGATGCCTGGTCAAGCAAAGAAAATGCCAATTAGTAAACCATCGAAAATTAAGTGGCGAATCTCCAGAAAAAAAGGAGTTTTTCTATTTAGCACTTTTGCAACTTTTCAAGCCTTGGCGTGCAGAAGAGGAACTGCTTGGAGATTTCCTCTGTTACGAAGACTCTTTCAATGCAGCCAAGGAGTCCATAGAATGTCCTGCTTTTTCTAAATATCAAGAAATGCTAACTTTGGAAATTGAGCAGGAAGCAACGATTGCAGCCGAGATTGCCAGAGACAGTTCTCAGGACAGTCAGAGTTCTGTTTCATTGAGTCAAGATCCACTTGGAGGACCTATTATCGAAAATGAAGCTGCCACTGCTATGAATGAAGTAGAAAGAGCCATGGCACATGCTCAGGAGGATTCAGTTAACTTACAAGACTTGGAAAAACAACTCAACGTTGAGCAGAGGAAAATATATGATGAAGTTACCAAGGAAATTGAGCACGGATTAAGTCATGAGAAGAAAGAGTGCTCGTGTACGTCGTTGAAGCCTGTCCGACTGTACGTGAGTGGAGAAGCGGGAACTGGAAAAAGTTTCCTCATTAAAGCAATCTCTTGTTATTTGCAGGAAAGGACTGAGTCATCGCTGTCTTGTGTTGTCACCGCTCCTACTGGACTGGCAGCACATAATATTAAAGGTATTACTTTGCATCGTCTATTGATGCTGCCGGTGGAGCATGACAACAAATTACAATACAACAAGTTATCTGGAGATGCTTGCTGTGAAGTTTCAAGAGTTTTGAGGAAAATGAAACTACTTATCATTGACGAAGTAAGCATGGTTTCCAATGTCATGCTTGCCTTTGTGCATTTGAGAATGCAAGAAGTACTTAAAACTGAATATGATGTCTTATTTGGTGGGAAACACATTATTGTTTTCGGAGATCTTCTACAGCTGACACCAGTAAAAGGTCAACCTGTGTTCAAAATACTCACGCATGAAGATACCAGGAAGTGCCTAGGGAGCATTGGCAACGTCAATATATGGTTAAACTTCAATTATGCAGAACTGCATCAAAATATGCGTCAGGCAAAGGATGAAGATTACAAGAATATTCTACAAGATATTAGAATTGGAAAAGTGACCGAGCATGGGAAAGAAGCTTTAAATGCACGGTTACTGTCAAATTTGTATCCCAAACAAGATATTGTGCCTGAGAATATTTTTCAGAAAATTACTGAGAAGAAATCCGGGATATGTCTCATGCCAACTCTTGCAGAATGTGCCATCTTCAACAACAAAATGTTGAATTTAGAAAAGCAAGAGATTGTGAAACTTGAAGCTATCGACAAATTAGAGCATATGGGATCAACAATTATTTTGTCAGACAATTTGAAATCAAAATTGGATTCATTAGAGAAGACTATATCTAAAACAGCGGGTTTTGAAAAGACTTTGAATGTGTGTTTAAATTGCCGAATTATTTTGAGAAGGAATTTACATGTAGAAAGAGGTCTGGTAAATGGATCAATGGGTAATGTTGTTGATTTTGAGAAATACAGAAATAGAGATGGAATAGAATTTTTAAAAATTAAATTTGATGGCATTGAGGAAGTACAGCAAATTGGTCGTTGTTCTGCTAGGTTTTTGCTTGTTAAAGATTTATATGTTCGCCGTAAACAGTTTCCTGTTTGCTTGGCATATGCGGTGACAATCCATAAATCGCAAGGTTTAAGTGTAGACTGTGCATTGGTGAATATTGGCAGTTCTGTGTTCAAGGAGGGTATGGCATATGTGGCATTGTCACGAGTTAGAACTTTATCGGGATTGTACTTGATTGACTGTGATGTCACAAACATTTGTGCGGATCTAGATTGTGTTAAGGAATACAATAGGTTAAGAAGAGAGTATGCGCCACATTTGCCTCAATATCCTTTGTTTGAGAAACGTGTGGTAGGCCGCAAACGTAGAAATAGCAGTAATAGTAGGGAGGTTGTTGCAAAAAGACTAAAAGTCAATGAACCGAAAATTGTTAGCAGAAAGAAAGTGGATTCTGTTGAAGATGTTGTCGGTTTTCAATTTGAAAACAGTTCTGGTGTCAACTGCTATGCAAATGTAGTGGTTAATGTTCTCTTTTCACTAGAGAGTTTAAAAGAACAGATTCTGTTGAATTCTGAACAAATTTTATGCTGTTTGTTGAATTCTGTTTTCGAGAAATGTAGCAGTGATCGAACAAAAGTAGAAAGTGTGTCTGAAGTTCGTTATCTGTTAGATGAATGTTCAGGTCAAACAGACTTCTCTGAAAATAATCAGCAAGATTGTCAGGAGTTTTTAATGTATATGCTTGATATATTGCAAGTTGAGGGTGTAGATGTAGATCACCTGTTTGGGCTTTCTTATCAATGGCAGCATGACTGCGAGAACTGTATGGTATCAAGTACTACTAGTGTAGACTCAGAAAGATTTATATATTTAACTTTGCCAGACAGTAAATCAGTCTCCTTTAATAAGCTAGTAAATGCAGCGGATCACAACATGGAGTGTAGCCAATGTAAATGTGATATGATGTCAACATTATTTATACGTAGATATGGCCAGTATGTCATTTTAATGATGCAACGATGTAGGCCTGATGGAACAAAATTGTCAACTTTAATAAAAAATTTTGTGGCTTCTCAGCTGTCAATATCAGGGAGGACTTTTGTTACTGTAGCAATTATCTATCACGATGGTCCATCAACAACATCAGGACATTATACAGCTTACTTAAAGTCTGGAAACGGCTGGTCATTCTGTAATGATTCTGTTGTAACGTTCAAAAAAAAATTGCCGTTTGACCTTAAAAATTCTTACCTGGTGTTTTTAAAACCAAAATTTTAAGTAGAGGGAATGTAAGTCTGCAATGCTGTCTCGATTAAAAATTCAACTATATAAACCTAATGCAAGTAAGTCTGCTTCATAGTAAGCAGTATCAGTGTCATAGGAAAAGGAGAACATGACTGACAAAGAAGAGTAAGATATTAGTAGTCCAGGATTGTGAAAATAATCTCAAATATTTTATTTTTGAAAGTTGCGAAAATAGAAAATGTCGGGATTTGATTGGAAGAATTACAAGATTTGCGAATCGCGGCAACATGATTTGGCCTAGTGGAAACATGTGATATAATGAGAGAAGTTTTTTTTCTATGTAACATATTTCACGTATCGATGGAGGTTTTCTTTCAGAAAGTGGCGGGCTGAAAATATTTAAAGCACAACAGAGTGGATGCTGTTTATAGGAGATCCTTCGACGTCATTGAAAGTAAGTTAATTTTAAGAAGTTTTGAAATCAGATTTCTTAGGTTGTATGGGTTTTTTAAACACAGTCATTTTGATTGTGTTTTTTTTTCCCCGCTGTTACATGATGAATACCTTCAAGTCACTGATTTAAGTGAAATTTGATACATTCTGAGAACAGCAAAAATAAACCATTTAACATGTATAATTAATGTTATGCTTTTTGTCCTTATGATATACATTTAGAAATGTGTGGTACATATGGGTAAGGTGAGTTCTGTAAATATCAATTTTAATGCTTAGAGTGCTGTACTTCTGGGTAGTGTTTTTTTTTTATAAAAAAAGAGGCCTCACCTCAAAGAAAGCTCTTGAAAGCACACATCTTATTTGCATCCTAAAACAATCATTTACAATGTTAGACACAATTTTATTATGACTTTACATCTTTTTTGCGCTGCTATTGCATCACTATTGTGAGACATTAGCAGTGCAAGAAAAACATCATGTTTCAAAATAGGCCTCAGTTCAGCAATATCAAGATACAGTTTCTTTCGAATATATATCTTTAGGATTGTGTAGGGAACGTAGAGAAGCAGAGACTTCTGTAAATGTCAAAGTTGTTGAAAAACTGTTTGTTTTTGAACCTTTTCCCTTGTCTTTTCTAATTTTTAAATACATGTTTTAATATTTTTTGAAATGTTTGTTCTTTGTTTTACAGATTGAAAGTATGAAAAAATATTTAAAAAAGGTAACAAGAATTATAAGGTAAATGTTTTCCACTCTTTTTACCCGCAATGCACTGCTGATGATGTCATTGACAGTATCTCTCATTTACTCTCTCTAGCTGTCTTTCTTTTTACATTATTCTCTGTTTACTTCCCTTATACTAACTCTTCTTTTTTTTTAAAAAAATATTTTTTTTAGTTCGCTTAAAGTTCGCGAACCGGTCAGCGAACTTGAAGCGAACCAAAAGAAATAGAGCTTGCCAGAGTGATAAACATTCTAGCAATTTTGTTTGAAAGGGGAGGTAGTTCTGAAAAGAACTGTTTTTTTTTGTTTTTGTTGTTTTATGTTTTTTTTGTAATTTTTTGAACATTTTTTGATTTTTTTGTATTTTTAGAACTGTTTTATGTTTTTTTTGTGTTTTTTAAGGAGGGGAGACAACAAAAAACAGGCTTTCAAAACGGCTCAACTGGAGCAAAAAAAAAGGAAAATTACTTTTTGGGTGCATTAGGGCACTTATGATTTTCATATGCAATGTTCATGAGGTTGACACTCATGTTGCCATATGACAGCATAGCACCACAGTAAATACAAGACACCTTCATGTGCTGGAAGTTACGTTGGATGTTTGGCACAGTCTCTTGTGCCTCTCTTCCCGTCAAAGACAATGTGGATGTAGATCTTGCCACAGGAGTTGCCGTCGGATTGTCTTCAAGATCCCTCAACTCAGCCCGGCTGTAGTTCAAGGGATGCCACCTGCTCATGTGACGGTGCATTGTATAGTTCCCCATACTGTACTTCTTTTCTGTGCCTCTCGACAATCTGTGGTCACAGATGAGGCAGGTGGCATATTTTGCATTCACTTTCTTGGTTCCAGGAGGGATGGTGAAAAACTGCCAGATGAAACTGGTTTTTCGTTTAGAAACCCGGGGCAACTCATCAACAAATTGTTGTCCCTCTCTCTCCTCTTCTTCTTCTTCCTCATCTTCCTCCTCTCTGTTAGTCATAATTTGACTGGGTGGTCCTCTCTTCTTATGGGGAGGTGGAGGTGGTGGTGGGGGTGCACCAGCTGCAGCAACAATGGAAGCCATTGTGGATCTTCAGATAAATGGTCTTTCTCTCACCAAGATGAAAGTCAGAGTGAGGAAATAAGGAGGGGTTTACTTGATTTGGGGAAAACAAAAGTTCTGAGCCAATGAAAAGTGTTATTTTTAGGTCACATGACCTAGTCATACATCATTTGGAAACCAAAAGTGAAATGAACCAATGAGAAGTTTGATAAACAAGTCACATGACCTGTTCCGCTTACGTTACGCGGCGCGCGCCGCGTCCCAGATCGCTTCCGGTTCGCGGTCCGGAGCACTTCCGGGAGCGCTAACGCGGCGCGTCATTAGACGCATTACGCGATAACGTGATACGTCGCGCTTCCGCGGCGCGTCACTGTTCCGCTAACGTAACGTTGACCGGTTCGCGGACTAGATCGCGGCATCAAGATGAGCTAACGGAAAGCTTCCCGGTTCGCGAACTAGAAGCGAAGAAAAAAAATATTAAAAAAAAAATTATCAATAAACATCTAAATATATTTTGGGATTTAAAGAATAATACATTTTACAGCTACAGATGTTAGCTTTTAAAAAACCAATGAAATTCACTGAAAAAACCATAGGTTATAGACCATATATAGTTAGAAATTTGCATTTAAAAAACCATTGAAATTCAATGAAAAAACCATAGGTTATAGACCATATATAGTTAGGAATTCGCATTTACAAAACCTTATTTTACTCGCATAAAACCATTGAAATTCCATATATAGTTAGTTGCGCTAACTATATATCGCGCACCCGCAATCCACTGCTGATGATGTCACATATTACATCATTCATGACATGGTCAGTGACATCACTGATGACATCACTGATGACATCTCAAATGACATCACTGATGACAACATCCAGTGACTGTATGTTTCTGTGAAGTTAAAATATGTCTTACATATTGAAGAATGAGTGGATGTATAAGTGTCTGGATGAAGGATTTAGTAGGTGCATGACTGACTGTATGAGTGAGTGATTAAATGTGTCTCACTGAGTGCATGGGTTAGTGACTAAACTGTCTTAATTTGTGCATCATTATGTCTGTTGTTCTGTAAACTGTTGCATGTGTTGATAAGTAGCTATATGAGTAACTATATGGGTTATTGATTGGTTACCTTAGTATTTGTATGGGAGACTGAGTGTGTGTGTGGGTGGCTGGGAGGTGTATGACTCTGTGCATAGATGTGTGAGCAGTTGATTCACTAGAGGTATGGTTTCAAAAGTGCATGTGGTAACAGCTGTATGGGCGGTTGACTGTGTGCATGAGTGTATTGGTGAGTGAATGGATATCTCAGTGCTACATGTCAAAGTAAGTACATATGTAAAACACAGTACATGTGAGAGTTGACATATATAAATAACTGTGCATAAGAGCCAGTGAATGTGTGAGTGGCTGTATGGATCATTGTGAACTTGTATCAGGGATTGTATAAGAGAGTAAATATGTGTTAGTATATGTTTGAATAAGTAAAGTTTGTATAACTGTATAGTTGAGGAAATGGAGGTGTGATTGATTCTTTGCATGACTGACTAGGTGTGTGAGTAACTCCATGGATGAGTGACAGTCTGTGAGTGTCTGTTTACACTGATTGTATCTAAGGTTATATTAGAGTCTGAAGAGGTTCATCGTATTATCACATGAATGATATCATCAGTGATGTGATCAGTAATGTCAAATGAGATGTCATCAGTGATGTCATCAGTGATGTCATTTGAGATGTCATCAGTGATGTCATCAGTGATGTCACTGACCATGTCATGAATGATGTAATATGTGACATCATCAGCAGTGGATTGCGGGTGCGCGATATATAGTTAGCGCAACTAACTATATATGGAATTTCAATGGTTTTATGCGAGTAAAATAAGGTTTTGTAAATGCGAATTCCTAACTATATATGGTCTATAACCTATGGTTTTTTCATTGAATATATATATATATATATATATTTATATATATATATATATATATATATTACCTACTGGCGGTCGCCAGTAGGTATATATAGTTAGGATTTTTTCTCTATGGGACTTTTGAAAATTCTATCTCTAATAACTTTAGCGTTTGTTGACGGAATCAGCTGAAATTTTCAGGAAAATGGCACATTTTGTTTCTGAGCAGCCCCTGAAAATTTGGGGGGGATTCGTCAAGGGGGGGCCGAAAAAAAAGGGGGGTCCCAAAACGCGTTTTTCCCATTCATTTTTCCATAGGTCGTTTGGCCTCACTTTTAGCTCGAACGGCTGAATGGATTTGCACGAAACTTGGCAAAATTGTAGGGACTGTTAGCCCGATGTGCCTTTGCTAGTGGATTTTGAGAAATTAACGTTTTAAAAAACAGATATATCTGTGACAGCATCCCGGGTAGCGCTCCGGTTCGCGAACTTTTCGCGTAACGGAACTTTGCGAAGCGAAGCTGATTGGCTCTCCGGTGTCTGTCAACATTCTAAACAGTCCGGAACGGCCGCCATCTTGTCTCTCGGTAGGATCGAGAGACAAGAGGAAGAGAAAAACGAAGGGGGAATTTAATGAAAGGGGGCAAGGTAGACCCCTCTTGACCCCCTAGGAATGATGTTGGGGTTATTAAAGGGTCCCGTGGGGCAAATAAAAAAAAAATGATTTTTTGCGGTAGAAGCGCTTTCCGGTTCGCGAACCGGGTAGCGAACCGGGACGCGAAACGGGAATTCGCCATTTTGTGTTTCGTTTTAATTAAATTACAAGATGGAGGAAAAACAATGTGAGAAATGGGTATAAGGGGGTACGGGAGACGTATCCTGACCCCCTATGTTTTCTGAGGGTGGCTGAGGATGCTCATATATAGGTTGATACATGTCTTCCAGCGGCTGCGCGTGAGCGTTTTTTTTTTTTTTGCTGCGTGACGTCTGTTAACGTTCGATTCGAAGGAAATCAGGAAGTGTTGACCGCCATTTTGACACTGCAAGTAAATATATTGTTAAAAATAATTGTTATAAATTAATCCGTATTGATAAACATTGTCTGCGCCATCTTGCTTTTTTCCAATGCCACACTTTTGTCGTGCACGGCAGCCATTTTAGATGCCTTGACCAGACCCACTCTCTGCAAGCCGCCGATCCTCAGCATGGCTCCCCACCCTCGCAAGCATCTCCCCCACGCACTGGTCACCCCCGCTCTCTCTCTCATGCATGGGCCATAAACCTCCCCCCATCTGCGCTGCTCTTCACAGAGAATCACACCCTGTGCCCGCCCGACACCTCCCTTTCACCCTATTCACTACCGCACCCTCTGACACTCCTCTTCCTCTGTGTCTGATTGTCCAGGCCGGTCCCAGGCTATCACCTAGCCCTGCGGATGTAGTTTATGGCCCCAACTGTAAAGAATCATCCCTCTTCAAAGGAGTTACAGTAGATCAAGGCCCCCACCCCATGAGATCCGTCACACCACACGCGTTCCTACTATCTGATAACGACCCTGTATTGTGATTGGGGAGGGGATTCCCACTGTGAGGGTGTGTGGGACCGAGCCTGAAGCGGAAGATTCCAGGGATGCCTTTTTGTACATCAAAGTCTTCCAATTATGTGTCACATTAAAAATATATAGCACTCCAACAAAGTAGTAGGATTATAACACTTTAATCACTTATAAATATATACAACGCTCCAACAAAGTAAACACGTTAAAAACATTTTTTTTAAACAAAGCAACAATGGGCTGCTGTGAGGTGGTGTCAGTAGCGGTCTGTTGTGCGAATAGTCCGAAGGCAGCACAACGCGCTGAGATCTGGACGGCACCCAGGTGATGTCCTTTACTTGCCGCACTGGTCTTGGCATCCTACAATGCTGCGCCGAAAAACGGCGTGGGGCGCCCCGGGGGGGGGGGGGAGGCGGCGTGAACGGGCCTCCCCAGGTGGAGGCTCGTCTGCTGTAGTGGGGCGCCCCTTTACCGTTTCAGTTGCCATTCAGCGGTTTTCCGCCCGCTTTTGCTGCACTGTGCCTCATCCGCCATTCAGCTGTTTACCGCCCGCTCTTGCGGCTACAGCGTCTCGTCCACCATCCAGTTGAGTTGCGCCCGCTCTTGCGGCTACAGCGTCTCGCCCACCATCCAGTTGAATTGCGCCCACTCTTGCGGTGCAGCGATAGGCGGCTGCCACAGGACTCTTAAAATGGCGGCCGGCTCTTCGGATTTGGGCCTGGTCCACTAAAATGGCCCTGGGACACCTTGGAACTCGGACGCTTGCCTGCTAGGGCATGGGCCCCATTCACGAAAGCGTCCCCTCTTTTGACTGATTGTTCTTGTTGCCTATCTCTTCTGTTGTCATTTAACGGAACCTTTTTGGACTGCCAAAAGGGGTTCTGGTCCGACCGCTGGTTGGTGGAGACATTTTGACTATATCCTGGACCTGCCCGGCCTTGCCCAAAATGGCGTGGGTATAAATGGGACTCGTAACTCCTTGTTGTGTACTGGTTGCCCAACCTTGATATCAGGAGATACGTATGCAGTTTTGAAGCACATGGCGGGCGGGGACGAGTACTGATTGAACATTTGGACATCCCTATTGATATTAAGTTCTGATGTGTTATTGATTACTGTACTATTGAAAGTTCGAATTAACGTCACCCATGGTACTTGCCCGCAAATGTATATCTAGATAATTTTATTGTAACTGGCCCTGTCGTACTTTAATTATAAAATGTACGTCCACCGATTCCGCAACTGTTAGACACCTTACTTCTTGCAACCTAATGGCCCGCCCGTTACGTTCTTCTACAGTATAAATGTCCCCTCATCATATACGATTCCAGTTTGCTCTGTGGCCGGCCCACGTTGTTATAGGCCCGTATTTGTAGACTGACATTTTCACAATAAAGGTTTTTAAAACAAAACATGGTAGTAGTACCTTTTTTGGTAAAGTTTTGAATAATAGCCACTGTTTTCGAATCAGTGAAAGGCAAGTGAAATAAAGCAGCCCGATTACATGACAGTTAAAAGGTATAATACGCAGGAACGCAGTAAAGATAAATGGTCAAGGGCTGTTGTTTTTTCCACTCCTGCTACATAAAGTGATCTATAAGAATCCGATATTCATGCCTATCAGCGACTAAGACAGCAGGCCGAGCCTCTTTTGCTCAACGGCTCCCTCATGGGACGAAGAAACGCCCTTTTTCTCGAAATAGGAATATTTTACTTGCAGGACAGTTGTAAATTTCCCGGGAAAATACATTAGCCTGGAACATTGTTAGTGATAAACTGTAAATGCATCTGGGTCCTTTGCTTTACAAGTCAGAGTGAGAAAAAAAAGGTGGGGCTTTCATCATTTGGGAAAAAAAAATGTTCGAAAGCAATGAAAAGTGTTATTTTTAGGTCATATGACCAAGCCTTTCATCATTAGAATAACAAAAGTAAAATGAACCAATGAAAAGTTTTATTAACAAGTCACATGACCTGTTATGCTTACGTTACGCGCTGCGCGCCGCGCTCTGGATCGTTTCCGGGAAGCTGCGCCTCGCGCACCGGAGCACTTCCGGGTGCGCTAACGCGGCGCGTCATATGACACATTACGCGACAACGCAGGTCCAGAATATAGTCAAAATGTCTCCACCAACCAGCGGTCGGAAATCAACCCCTTTCAGCAGTCCAAAAAGTTCTGTTAAATGACAAGAGAAGGGACAGGCAACAAGAACCATCAGTCAAAGAGGGGAGGGCAAGTTCTTCTCTACCGGGTCACGTTGGGGCTCCACCGGAACTGATCGAATTGGTAGTCTACAGTGTTTCTGGATGTTTCAGACTGAAGCTGGCGTCAGCATGAGAGCACCACCATCTCGTGGCTACGTCGTGGCCATTCCGCGAGCAATCATGGCAGTCGCTCCCCACCGGAAGTCTACCGGAGTCGGGGGGTCCCGGTGACTGTTGTAGAATCTTCAAGGCTGAGGGGACTCTTTTGGGAATGGGGCCCATGCCCTAGCAGTCAAGCGTCCGAGTTCCACGGTTGCCCAGAGCCATCTTTGCAGGCCAGGCCCAAGTCTGTGGAGCCGACCGCCATTTCGTGAGCTCCGTAACAGGCGCCTGTCACTGTACCGCAAGATTGGGTGCAATTCCGTTGGATGGCGGGTGAGAGGTTGTAATAGCAATTCAGCTGGCCGAGCGAGGCACTGTGTCGCAAGAGCGGGCGCAAGTTAGCTGGTCGAGTGAAGCCCTGGGGTGTAGCTGAGAAACCTCCACCTGGGGGGTGGGGGAGGCTCGTTCGCCCCGCCTCTCCCTTCTACTTCACCCCACGCCGTCTTCTGGCGCAGGTATATGTGATGGTCGGACCAGGGCACCGCAGGACGTGTCTTCAGGTCAAACGGATTGTGGGACAAGGTGTGGAGCAGGCGCAATTATCTCGGGGGCCTCCGTGAAGTGGTTCAGGGAGGCACCGCATCACATTGTTTTCCAATGCAGTCAGGTCCACAAACAGCCCCCATTTACTTTGAGAATAGTGAAGCTGCAGCAGGTGAAAATAAGCTTCAGACAGTGTTACAAGCGTTGCTCGGAATCCTTAACTATGGCACCCAACATCCAAGACTTATGCCATTTGTGCAAGGCAGTGACATCGAAGCATCTCAGGGACCAAGCAACATACCATATCCAGAGTCCTTTCCACAACCTCTGCCTTCCTTCTTACCTAGTTATTGTTCTTTCACTCCCACTCCAGGCTTTTAGTCTGTGGATGGAAAACCATGAAACCTACACTCACCTATGAAAATCTTACTATTGATGGTTTATTTTGAGCCCAAAATACAAAGGCTTGTTTGGATCGATGTTGCAGCAGGCTGCCATGTAAATAGTTATTTAATAAAACGTTTTAGCCTGTTACTTTGCTGGTGTGTTGTATATATTTATAATATTTGCATAGTGTTTGTCGTTATTTTGGGTGGGGTGGGCGGCGGAGCCGAGCTGTCTTGCAGCCATCATGGTGTCGAGCTCAGTTCCTCTCACTAGTTTCGTATTTGTCATGAGGGGTTGTTCATAATGTTTCTATTTTAGCGAGGTCAAAAAGAGATCCCATTAGTGGCCTACTGATTTTGCTTGATTCCTTTTGTTTTTTTAACGATTTTTCACTATCTGCAAAGACTAAACAGAGTATTGCGACTCTGTGCTTGTTTGTAAATAGAGAATGAACCAAAGAGAACCAATTCCAAAACAATAAATGCTAGGATAACAATCAATCAAATGGAGAGGGAAGCAGGCACGACAGATTACAACGGGAGCAAAGGCCTGTGTTACCTACCCTTCACTATCTGCAAAGAGAGAATACTCCTAAAATAAAAGAGGAGGGGGGGGGGGCAGCGTTCAAAGCACATCAGCGTGCATAAATACGAAAATGTTTTTACCTACCACTTACTTGACATTTTACAGCTTTTGATATTTGCTATTAAAAAACCATTGAAATTCACTGAAAAAACCATAGGTTATAGACCATATATAGTTAGGAATTAGCATTTACAAAACCTTGAAAATTCACTGAAAAAACCATAGGTTATAGACCATATATAGTTAGGGATTAGCATTTACAAAACCTTAATTTACTCGCACAAAACCATTGAAATTCGCATATATAGTTAGTTGCACTAACTATATATCAC